>NW_026623716.1:323856-359694 GCF_030028575.1 Malurus melanocephalus | reverse complement strand
AAAAAAAAAAGGCACTGTTTCCAAAATGGTGATCTTTTCCAAAAGGTCGTTTGGAAAAAAGGTAATTTCTTTTAACAGATATTTTGTTTGACAAACAAAAATATTTGTGGCTTGAGGAGGCCATTGGGTGGTGCTGGCTCGGGAAGGTCCGGCAGTGTCCCCATGTGTTGGTCACTCCAGCACCTCCTTCAGGTTTCCTTGGAGCACCCATCTCCTCCAGGGCCAGGAGCAGGGGTTGCATTGTCTMTGTTTCCACAACACCTCCAACCTCYCCTGCTCCTGCCAAGGCAAAAAAGGGAGAGAAAGGAGCAAAAATGGGAATGACCTGAAGGGCAGCGGATGGTCCTGTAAACCWAATGAGGTCCAAAACCTGGAAAAGACCCCAAAAAGGATCTGATGATTAAACTGTGAGTGGAAGACAGCCCAGCCTTGCAGCCCATGGGACAGCCCAGCTGAAAAGACACAAATATTCAGATTTTATTGGGGACTCCCACCCACTAGRAAGGCTGCTCATTTCAGTAGATTCCCTACCTGGCCTTTAGCTTGTCTGGGATGCTCCCAGGTTCAGCTCTGCTTCCTCTGAGTGATATCTCCGCCCTGGAGTATCTCAGGCAGGGCATGAGCAATTCCACAGAATCCAGAGAGAGCTGAAGCAATCACAAATGAATGTACTCTGGCCTCTTCAGCATTCACTGATTTGCAGTGGCCCAAACTGCAGCTGAACTCTCCAGGACCTTTATATTCTTCTGTTTGATACCTGTGCACATCTGGGCCGTAAACCCTGTGGTTTCCACCCTAGACTCTACAGCAAGACCTGACAGAGGGGAACTACATGTGCAAAATGGAAAAAAAAAAACCCAAACTTCTGCTCTCGAGGTGATACTTTTAATCTATCATCTTTAATTAATGTATTTGAAAAAAATTGCTGTTACAATCTGAGCAGCAGAAAACTAGAAATGCCCAATGCAGGTAGCATGACTGGTCCTTCCACTGCTGATTTAGAGCTGCCTAATAATMTTTTGAATAAATTTGATAAGGATGCAGGCTGACACCTTTGGGACCTGATCAGAATGCAGGCAGGTGGGGATGAACCCTCGAGGAGGGATCAGAGGTCAGTAGTGGTTGCTCACCAGGCTGCAAATCCCCTCGGTGTCCCAGCCCACCCAGACAGATCCCAGCTCCTGCCTGGTTTTGTTCCATCTGTTATCCCATCAAAWCTCTCCCTTCAGCTTGGAGGCAGCCAAAGGTGTTTCTGGAGGCCTGGGCTGGCCCCACACTGCTGCCCATGTGCTCCAGCCCCGATGGAGCAGCTCAGCTTCCCGGGAAAACCCCATCCAGGATGCAATYCCGAGGCCCTGCTGGAGGCAATCATCCCCCTGCTGAGCTAAACCCCAGCCCTGGGCCACAGCTTTCCTTCCAAGCGAGAGCCTGGAGCTGGTTCGGACCTTATATTTAGAAAAATGTGGGAAAAGGACTAGATCCATTTCAGGGTTTGTATTTTTGTTGGCAGGATATCTGGTATCATTATGGAGAGCAAACCCAGGGTTTTTCTTTTCTTTTCCTTTTTAAATAATTTTTTTTTTTCAAAGTATGCATTTTCTTGCCAGAAACATATAGAAGAAGTGGGATCTGATGAGGGGAATTTGTGGCTGAGAAGCCTGAGGGAGCAGCAAAATTATTTCATCATCACATCTCTCGCTTGCACAGATGTGTGGGTCCTGGGGCTGGGAGCACTCCAGAGCTCTCCTGCTCCATCCTCCTGCCCTGTGGCAGAACCAGCTCARGCTGGTGATGGAGACACCACATCCTGCCCAGGTACCCCCATCCTGCCTTTTCTGTCCTGTTCAAACATTCCTTGATTTTGCTGCATGACACATCCAGTGTTGTTTTCCTGCCAGCGATGGGTGCAGGGGTTGGATTAATCCCTCCCTCTGCTGCCCTGTGTGACCCCAGGCAGCTGAGGAGCACGATGGAGAACTCCTGAAGGATTTGGAGAGTGAACCAGGCTTGTCTGGACACTTTGCACGAGGCGTGATTCATTCCGAGGGCTGTTTTTTGCAGCGCTCTGGTGTTTTACACGTTCGCAGCAGAGCAGGGGATGTCACCAACAACACATTTGAGGACAAACCCCTGGCAGGCGCTCCRACACACGTCCTCTGGCAGACACGCTCGCGTGTCACTCCTGAGGAGCCTGCAGGACATCTGCTCTGCCAGAAGTCGTGGCAGGGCTCTGGCAGATGGGGCAGCTGGGATGGAAAAACAGCGAGCCCGAGAAAACGACGCCCGCCCTTTTCCTCTCCTGAAGAACTCGCAAAATCACCACCAAAAGGCAGGGCCACGGGCTTAAAGAGCAGAGAGGGAACCTTTGGGGAAAGCCTCCAGCACCAGGGACACGTCATGGTGTCGAGTTAAGGGCTCGTTCTGCTATCGCTCAGCCCTCAGAAGGTCAACGATTGGCTTTGCTTATCTCCCCAGGGCACTTCAGTCTGGTTAATTGGCACCCCTGGTGACAGGGCGGATTGATGGGCTCCCACCAGGCCTTCCACAGCCATCCCAGGAGGACACAAAGTTTCTCCTCACCCCCTCCCACTCATCTTTGACAGCATTTCCTGTGGAATTACACTGGAAGGGTTCACCCACCGGGAATGGATGGGTGAAACGGCACCAATGGCAAGGCAGAATGGCGTGAGAGGAGGGTGGGAAAGTAGCCTTGAGCCTCTCTGTTTGAGTGTCCATCCCTGGAGGTCACTGGGCCGCCTGGAGATTGGGCTCATCGCCTCGTCCTGGCCCTCCAACCCAGCGACAGCACCAGGACAGTATTTGTTCATTTAGGCAGCACTTTGTCACTTGAAGGCAGCTCAGGTGCCCCCATGGGGACGTTCTCTGTGGAGCACAGGTGAATGGAGTGTCCTCTGGGGTGATCAAGGCTGTATYTCCAGGCCTGGTGCCTTTCTCCTGCAGCGTGGAGATGCTGGGACCAGAAGAAACCGTCAAAGCAATTTCTCCAAACCCCACTTCCCACTTGCATCTCCTGTTGTGCTGCAGGAAAGGCTCCTCTGGACTCTTTCCTTCTTTAGAGAAAGCCCTGAAAAGGACCAGAATGTCACCTTTCAGCTCCATATTGGCGCTAGTCTCCTTCCCTCTTTGATCCCATCTCTACTTTAAAAGAAGCCCCATGTTTATTTAGCTCCTCTAGGATGTTTCTTGGGAAAACTCAGCTATTTCTCCTCCCTTTTTGAGTTCCCAAGGCTCATGCCCAATGGCATGGCAGAAGGAAACCAAGCCCTCACCCCTCCCAGGGCTGGGGCCAGGTTTCTGCAGTGGGGATTTGGTGAGCAAAATGGCTGTACTGGGCAAACCTGTGACTCCATGTCATGGTTTTACCTGGTCCAATTTTTGGTGGTGGGGGGATGGTTTCTTGGTCCCCATCCCCCCACCACCAAAAAYTGGACCAGSTAAAACCATGACACTCCACTGGGGTGGGAAATCCAAACAGCCTCAAGGGCTCTAAAAGCCAAACTCCTCATGTCTTCCCCAAGCTCTGTCTTGCTTTCACAAACATCTTCACTTTTACATTCCCAAAATCTGTTGTTGGGTGGGTGGGCCCAGCTGGGCTGTAACTTGTGCCCACTCTCTGAGAGTCCCCCAGGCCTGAAAGGAATTGTGGACAAATCCCACGTGTACCCACCCTTTCCTGGCTTGCAGAGCCACCCCTCCGTGCCTGATCCCTGACATTCCCAGCTCCCAGCTCACACGTGGTGCTGGTGACCAGGACCCGCCATCTGCGCCGGCAGAGCGCCGCGAAGCTGGAGCCAGAGCCTTGCTTTAAGCAAACAGAAATGTGCAGGACATACCAGACTCCTCGCTGGAAATCAGAGCCATATTCTTCAAAACTCTGACCCTTTGTTCAGACGCCCTTTGGAGACCTCCCGCAAATACCTCACTCGGACTTCCAGATGCTAGAAATTAATTTTATTTTTTTAATTCTGTGCCACAAATCCTTAATTTTGGAATGCGCGCTTTTCCTGTGCGGTCYCTGGCTCCCGGAGACTACAAATACATGTGAAATTGCAACAGACATTGATAACAAAAGTTTGAGGGTAAACCAACAGCTTTTCAAAGCCTTCTCTAGATAATTTATCCCGGACTGGCGAGTAGCCACAAACTCCATGGTGGGGAAGGAGGCTGCTTTTGATTTAGCTGATGTTTAGGTGTGAATGAGGAGGAGAGATATACRATTAATCACTGGGAGCAGGGAGATGGTATTATTTTGATTCATACTTGACAAGTTTTCTAGGAATGCTGAACTCGAGCAGAAGTGCGTGGTGGACCCAGCTGTTCAAACAGTGTGATTAATTAAACTGATTCCATGTGAAAAACAACACTGACTCTCGCTCTCAAATTGCAAATCATTTTCAATATATTGGGGAAGGGCCAGCCCGGGTTTTTATTAATTGCTCTGGAGGTGATGAATCAGGGTTGTCTGCAGAGACCCACACAGGCGCACATTCCTGAGGGCGTACGTGATGGTGGGCTGGTTTCTCGGCCGCTCCGAGCAGCAAGGCTCGCTTTCCCGGAGCTGCTGCCACTCGCACACGAGGCAGGGACGGATCCCGGGGTGCACAATTTTGGATGAGCCTTTCCCTCCCAACCCTGCTCCCAGAGAGCTGCAGAACAGCAACGGGGCTGGTGCACTAATAATAAACCCTCCTCTCCCCTCGTTCACCTGCCAAACCATGGCTCTCTCCAAATATCAGCGTGCTGAGAGCGGGCTGTGCACGGTACGATTTGCCCAAGACCACACAGGAAGCCCGTGGCAAAGCTGGAAGTGGAGCCCAAGGCTCCCAGCTCCAAAACTGGGGCTTGGCCACCATCCTGGAACCCTTCCCCAGGCGGTGCTGGGGCAGCACGGGGACGTGGGCTGGGCAAAAGCACCTTGCCTGCATTTATTTAAACCCAGCCTGGTGTTGGGATGCCCTTGCAGCAGGTGCTCGGTGGGATTTATGCACCCCCAGGTGAGCACACAGGGGACTCGGCCCCATGAAAAGCCCTGGAAAAATCCTGCCCTGCAGTGGAGGCTTTTGATTTATATTTTCTCCTCCAGCCTGTCTGTTTTACTCATGCTGCTGACAAGGAGAGGGATATTTGATCCGTGCCGAGGGGCACATGTTGAGCATTGCGGAGCAGGAGGCAGGGCTGCTCCTCAGGTGTAAACCTTCTGATGGCCATAAAACGACTTACCAGGGGGCGGAGGGAAAGAAATAGATTAATCTGCCTGGTGCTCACAAAGGTGGAAAAATACCCTTGAAACAGCTCCACTGGATGTTTGTCACTGCAGCTGCCACGGAGGGAGAGTGACAGCCCAGCAGCAAGTGCGCCGACACCTTTCAACTCCAGCAGATCCCGCAGGGCASCCCCGATACCAGGCAGTGACCCTGTGCTAACCGGTTTCAAATGTAACGTTTGAAATACCTCGCAAACACACATCTGAGCCAAGGTTTCCACCCCGAGCCTGGTGGGGAGGCTCTGAGAGCTTATTGCAAGCACCTGTCTGGTCTTCAGAAGCGTTGATCTCCTACCGAGGTCAACGAGAGGAATTAGAGGGGCTGGTGGTTGCCGCTCTTTCTGCAAAACCCTGATGGCCATCCCAAAATTCGCTGCCCAGGGAGCTCTGTTGTGACCCCTCGTGTTTGATCCCAGCAGGAGAAGTCATGTGCATTGAGATGTGTCCCAGACACCTCGTGTTGGTGGGGSCCATGTGGCTCTGAGCAGCTTTCCTCAGGGGCACGGCAGCGGGCTCACTCCTRGAAAATATTGCTTTGTCCACCCTCTTCAGACCACGCAGGCTGCTGTTTTGGAGAAACAGTAACTGAGTGATAGTTAAAAAATGCTTGCCCTCTTTCCCCTCTCTCTGAAAGGAACAGGAGTCTCCACGGACCCATTTATATTGCTGGCTCAACTGAAGTTAATAGGAATATTCTCCTTCTTCTCCACAGGGGCCACATTTTTCCCTCAGGAGATCTGTAGGGCCATTTACTAATTTCACAGACATCTCAGCAATTCCCTCCTGTCAACCTGAGCTTCTTAGAAACTGAGAATGCRATCCCAGCTCTGTCTCCGGGTGATTGTGACGCCCTTGCCTTCGTGCTCGTGCTGCTCCAAACATCACATTTTCTGAGCACACTGTGTTTGTCTGAAAATACACCAGGAGGGCTGCCCAATTTGGAAATGACTTGAATTACAAAAAAAGCACAGCTGTCTTTAACAGCTCTCGAAGCTCATGCAACTAGCCTGCAATTTATTGACTAGGATTAGATGCTTATTGTCTATGACACTTTAAATACCATTACATTGAAGTTTATACAAGAAAGTCCAAGTTTTCAAACTGGAATCTTAGCAATAACAGCTGGACCATTTGTTTATATGATAGACAGAAAAGAATGACTTCTGTAATCTGTGTATTTGGCTTTAGGATTTTCTGCGACATGGGGAGACAGAAACCTATCCCATCCCTAAGTGAGGATTGTGAGGCAGAGCTGAGCAGCGYTGGTTAATTTGTCCCTGATGTTGAGGCTGCAGCCAAAGCTGGGGTTGAGTCCTTCCCTCACACCTGACGGAGAAGCACTTGAAACCCTCTAGCCCACCTCTGACAGGCAGGGCTAAGTCTCCCGTCTCTCTCCCCCAGGCTGCTCACATTCCGCATTTTGTTTCTAGCATGAAAGACTTTGTTTTAAATCATAATAGTAACCAGGCTGTAATYACATTATAGCACACATGGAGAACTCGCAAAAAGTCATGTGCTTTGGATTTGACATTCTGATTTATGGTTGTGCRCTCCAGTTACACAGCTGCAATCTCATTTTCGACAAAGATGTTTTCTATTTTTCTATTACTTCGCTTCACCCTGTCTTTATGTCGAAGAAAATGAAAGCCACCAGGTGAAGCCGGCACAAGAGGACAAATGTTTGCATGTTCTGGATCAAAACCACGATCAAATATTTTATGCTCTCCTTTCATAAACAGCTTTCTGCAGGCACATGTGGTGGGGGTGTAGATTCTTCATTTTGAGCCATTTGAAGTTACAAGAAAAAAAAAAAAAAATCCAGACTTTTATTTATTCAGAAACTAGATCAGCCTATGAAATTCACATCCCAGCCACTTGATCACAGTGACTTCACCGAGGAGGGAAGAGGTTGCAGAATTACTCCTCAGACAGCTGAACAGCCTCTCTGCGTGCCGGGACCCAAAGCTGTGCCTCGAGTGAATTTTACTCCTGAGCAAAGCCCAGCAGAGATGGCAAAGCCTTTCCCTGCTCAGTTAATTGTCCATTGCAGTCATTAGCCCTTCCCTCTGTCAGTAACCCGTTGGCTTTGCATTCCTAGGAAGAGTAGCAGCATTCCAGCTTAATTAAAAAAGTGAGCACTTTTGCAGTAAATTGCATTAACGCTGGAAAGGGGCCAGAGCTTATGTTTTACATGAACCTCTCTTGTCTAGAGCAGAGTAAAGAAAAGAAAATGTCATCAACATTCTTCTCACAATTTAAACACTGATGATCTCTCTTTAGGGCCAATGTTGGCTGAGCATTACAGAGAGCACGAAACCGCCACSGCGTCCCTCACCAGGGGTAAATTACGCGTTGCAAACTCATAAACCTTCAAGTGTGGCGTGAAATTCTACTCAGGCCATCATTTTCAGTATGGTTTAGGAAGGGCCTGGATGGAAAACATATTCCTGGTGGTTCTAGAGCACATGTTCAGGAGCTGAAAACGCACATCAGTGGAGCCTCTGTGGGTCAGGCACTGACCACGAGTCCTCTCTGCAGCAAGGCTTTGACTCCAGGGGCCAAGGAGCTCCTTGGTCTCAACWATGAGTTGTTTCAGCTATTCTATAAATTCTGCAGGCTCTAAATGAGGGGAGTTTCTGTCTCCAGGACAGTCCTGCTCCAAGTTAACAACTAAACACTGAGCTGGGGCTCAGTAGAGTTGAGCCCTGAAATGGAGAGTCATGGTGTTGAAAATGCCCTGTGGAAGGAAAGTTCCAGAAATTACGTACACATCAAGGGGACCAGAATTTTTTTCAAAGCACATWTTTTTTCTAGACCAGAAGTTCGCAGATATCAGGGACTCAGTTTAACCACAGCCTTCAGCTGCTTCTGCAGGGACAGAGGTGTCAGTGAAGCTGAGGGGAAACACTGCCCTAAAGGGGACCTTGGTGACAATATCTGCTGCTCAGTTCTCCATCAGCAATAAATTTGTCTCTGGGGAYAATGAGGCTGTTCAATGCTGCACCCACTGGGTGGCAAGAAAAAGAAGAGTTCCAAAACCTTGGATTTTTCAGGTGAAAAGTACAGAGYGGAAGCTTCCCCTCTTGCTCCACAGAACTTTGGTGGAAAAAWWTCCAAAATTTGAGAAAGGAAGAATAAATTGTTTTCCCCTAGTGGCTAAATCCCARTATTCAGTGATGATAACACTGAGAGATGGACAGAGATGGACAGAGTAGGGCAGAGCAGGATGATTCAAGCAAAAATCCACAGCAGTTCCTTCTCCTGTGCTCACCCTCCACTTCCGTCCCTGGCACAGCCAGTCAAAATATTTTTGACCGAGAGGTTTTTCCACTGGAAAATGCTATTCCTTCTGAAATCAAGCAGGAACTTGTTCAAATGTCAGTGACACTCTTTGGTCAGAAAAAAGTCAAAACATTGCATTTTGATAGCGTAGTTCCAATTTGTGACATTTTGACTTTCCTATCATAATACAATCCTGTCCTATTAGAGCAGATTATGGAGTTCTACATGTTCAGCTGCACTTAACAGCTGATATAATGTGAAAGTCAAAACAAATTACCTCCTTCAACACAGTCTAACAAAACATCCCTATCCCCTCTTCCAGTATTTTTATCCTGGAGGCAACAGTGACTTTTAGCTTTACGATTYTAAATGGGAACAATTCTCATTTTACAAAACAATGGAAGGCCTGGCAGAATAGTAATTCCTGCTCCTGGCCAGTACTGATCGTATGCCTGGTGGCTGGCACTCCTGAGTCTTCTTTAAGAACTCATTAAGTGATGGAATTCAATAAGGAGTGTCACCCCATGGCACTCACAGCCACCTGTCCATCTTCCCTGGAGACACTGGATCAACTTAAGAAGTGTTATTTTTTTGTTTTTTTTGTTTTTTTCAGTGGCATGGGTGTCTTCACCTGAACAATTCATCCCAGGATTTTCTTTATATTGCCTGGCAAAAAAAGATCACCTTTCRCATGGGATTTTCCTGGCAAAATGTAGGCATTTACTTTAGGTGGARGAGGATGGATATTCCTCATGGCCATCCATCTGGCCTAAACCCCACATTGATCAGACCTCTGTTGCCTGTAGAGGAATGTGGGGAGGATGGCTCAGATGGAGACTTTGATTTGTTGAACTGTCAGGTGAACTCTGTCCCTGGAGCCTTCAGTAAATACATATTTTATTTTCTCTCCATGCTACCTCTGGCTAATGCCATTGGGAAATCGCTCACCATGTGCTTCTTGGCACTGGCCAAAGCTGGAGTGTCTTGGAGTAACACTCATACAGCTGCAGATTAACTAGAAAGGAAAATTTGGAAGCACTTTCAAAACAATTCTGGCTTCTTTTTTTTTTTTTTTTTTTTTTTTTTTTTTTTTTTTTTTTTTTTTTTTTTTTTTTTTTTTTTTTTTTTTTTTTTTTTTTCTCCTTGTGATAAACGTTTCCCTTGAGAAATTCTATTCATTTGTTTTACAGTAAAACTCTGAGTGCTATTGAAGTTCAAAGTTGCCTGAGTTTGGTGTGGTGCACTTAAAGATTTATCTTCACCAGAAAGGCCTTCTCTCCACAAAAAATTTCCTGAGAAAAAAATGTCTAACATCATTGAGACATCTCTGAAGCTCTACCATTTTTCCACAAACTATGTAAACAAAATCATGGGCTGAAATGATGTTTGTAATTCTCCATGTCACAGACAGCTGTTCGGCCGTGCACTTGCTAAAGACAGGATTCCAAGCACATGATAATTGAAAAAAAAAAACCAACAACAACAACAAAAAAAAACAAACCCAGAGACTTCTGTGCATTTTTGAGGGAAAAAAAATGTTTGTGGAAAAATGGCTAAAAATATTTGCCAGGCAAATGGGCCCATCCAGCCCTTGCAAAGTGAAAACATTTGGGGTATTTTGCACAAAACCATCTTCCCACTTCCTCTGCCAAGGGTCGGTGCAGGTGCAGGGGGATTTGTCTGGGAAGGGGTGACTCACRGTTCCCTTGGGAAAGGAGCAGAGGCAGATCCTTGCCCTGCAGGAGGGTGGGATGCCGGGGTCAGGCCCTGTGCAGATGGTGGGACAGGATCCACCATCCATGCCAGGCATCACCCGTGCCAGGGATGCTTGGCTCCAGCCTGCTCTGGGAAATCTCAGCTGTGCCAGGTGCTCCCAGAGCATGCCAAGGCTTCCCAAAGCACCTTTCCCTGCTCCAGCATTATTTTTGTAGGACTTTCCCACTGGCTGGTGAAAACAAATGGAGAAAAGATGCATTTGCCAGGCCAGGCTGGGAGCTGGGGATGATATTGCACAACCTGGATAAACTTTTCTTCCTGGATAAACTCTTCTGCAAAAGCTTTGCAGAGCTGCTGCTCCCCATACCTTGCAAAAAAAGACCCTGGAAGGGAGATTATGTTTTCACATTGTTTCCCAAATTACTTTAAATGTCAACTTAAAAGGCTTTTAGGGGTTTTTATTTCAAACGGAAGTATTAACTGGAACTGCCAGGGGCAGTTAGCTGGAGCAAAGCAATGCCGTGCATCTTAAACAGGGTAGAAATTTTTATGACCCAGATTCTTCATTTATTATACCCAGATGGTGGGAGAAGGCTGCTGTCCCCAGTCCTCAGCAGCCAAGCAGGCCTGACCAAGATCTCCTACAGACCATTTCAGAATGTGAAATGATGCTTTGCTCCTTGTTCCCTCTGTGATGGTGACACGAGGACCCAGCCTGGCTTGTAGGGCTGGTGAAACCCATCCCATTCCTTTATTTTAGGCTGAAGGTGTTGCAGGTTGGGGCACAGCACTTCCCACTGCCAAGCAGGAGTGTGACACATCCCTGGAGGGTCAGAGGGTGACAACACTCACCAGTGATGGTCACATTGTGCCACGTGGTTCTGCAGGTGCTCAGAATCACCCACATCCACGCTGGCTGTGTCTGAAAGGTCTGTGCAAGAATCCAGATAAAACAAGGGTGACAACACAACTCCAGGGGGGCAGATGGAGCCCTCAGCCTGGGCAGAAAAGGAGTTAACAGGAGGGGAAAGAGATGGCCAAGGAGAGAAAGGTAAGGAGCACYTTTATTCCTTTGTTGTGCTGTCCTGAGAAAGAGTCTTTGCCTCTGATGAGGAACCAAAATGGATTGATTGATCAATTAATGATTGAGCCAATGGATCCATCAAAGATAGCTCCTTGGAGGGACARAAAAATGTGTTTATAGGGTTTATTCTTCTCCTTATATTCTCACTGACCATCACACCAAAAGGRGTGTTCAATACCTTAACGTTGTTATAAATTTGTTTTACTCACCATTGCTACACTAAAAACAAGAGAAAAAAATCCTTCCATGCCATGGAGAAAATGGAGCAAAAATCACCCAAATTAAATGCAAAAGTCATGGCTGACCTGTGACAGGTAAGAAAYTTCTATCCACCAGCTCGATAGTGTGATGCTACTTCTTCCAGCCCAGGGGAAGGGGGAAAAAACCTCCAGAGTTGAGCTCAGAAAGCCTCAAAAACTGCATTGTGGCACAGGAAGAAAACAGGAGAGCTCAAGCTTGGACCATGCAAGAGTACAAATTATGCCAGGGGGAAATGGCAGTGGCCCATCATGCATCCTGTGGGAGAAGCAGGACTCCCAACCATAATTGACTAATTAAGTGRGAAGGAAATTTGTGCCTGAGCACAGATCCACTGATGCTTTTATGACACAGGCAGTGGTCAAGGCCCATCTGAGGAGCATCCTGGTGTTGTGGTCACCAGCTCTGCCTGGGACCAGTCACTGAGCTCCAGGGAAAGGCAAGAAAACAAATCCAGGAGAGAGATTGCACAAGGGGCAGGAAAGGAGCTGTGGTGAGGAAATAATGCTCATCCCCTGCAAGAGCCAGGAAGTTCCAAAGCCTGTGATTAATTTAATGTGCTGTAAATGCTCTATGACAAACATGGGCATCAGCTGTTCTTCTAATCCCTCTTGGAAATTCCAGACAGTCAGACACCCAGCACATCATCCCACAAGCKTTCGTTTCCAATCCCAGGGTTGTGCCTACTGGTGCGACATGAGAAGCTCTGGGCTCTTCCTGCCCCGAGTTTGGTGAGCTGTTCAGACTCCTGTGTCTCTCAGGATCGAATTCCTTCTGATTTTCAGCCTAAACATGTCTGTGAACAACGTATTGGATATTTTCATGCTGGTGGTCCCTGTCAGCCCACAAAGAAGGAGAATAACCTTCTGTTGCATCTTCTGCTCTCCCAAATCCCTGCTGTCCAGTCCAGGGAATGGTTCTGGCTTTCCCTTCACCTTCCATTTGTGTGGTGAAGTGTCTGCCCCTCCACCAGATTGTTCTGGTTGCCTCTTTTGTACTGCTCAGGTTTGACAGTGTCACCCAAAGTTGTGCTACTTTTATTTCTCATTCCTTCAACAGGCTCTTCAAGCATTAGTCAAGTCTCCAAAATGAAAGAACCTTTTTCTTTGACTCGTTCCTCTGTTGAAAACACAAGGTGTTTCTAGTGTAATCCCCACTCCTTTTTTATTCAAACCCAGTATTTGATAGCTTGGGGTCAGATTTGGAACACGAGTTCCTCTTGCCAAAGGAGTTGGTTATCTTAATGAATATCTATGATTCTATATTGAGTTAGAGCAACACAATCTGTCCTGAGCAAAACCATGTGGGATTTTTTCCTGCTCCCCCCTTGCAYCAAACCCTGCTCTCAGACCCTCCATAAAACAAGGGCATGGGGTGCTCATGAGCATCCTGCCCTCCTTTCCTCACTTGTGTGAATTTGGGCATTAGTTTTTCCTTCTCCAGTCCCAGGACAATGGCTCTCTGTTGATATTATCCTTCCTTGCTACCGAAGCTGCAGTTTTGTGTGCTGGTGYTTTTAATACCTTCAGTGTGTAATAYCCATTCATYTGAACCCCAGTTATTGCTGGGTTCAGCACAGGGCCAAGCTGAGARAATTCTCCARCCTGCAYTGTGCAGGTCACAGCAGATGWTCTAATGATCCCCTTGGCCTCAGGGACAATGAATGTTACAAGCATTATATGGCACATCCTTTAAAAAGCTGGATRTTCTTGGCACTGTCCCCTTTCTCGCTGTGATCTTATCAGTTGAAAATTTATTGAAAATCAGGTGCTGAAATTTATTGGTTGCTGAACACGAGAAGAGGGCATCGAGAAATGCTCTGGGGAGATTTGCAGATGATTCATATGTGGGAAACCTTCCCCCTCCAAGCTGGATTTCTGGGCAGGATGTGGGAGAGGAGCAGTTCCATGCAAAGGAACCAAATAAACAAAAGGAGGCATTCCCCCCCTTTTTGGGGAAGGGACCAGTGAAAATCTTCACCAAGAGGGGCTCTGGATGTGACAAATTTACCTGGGGTCCCCAGGAGGTTGGACAAGTACTTGGAGGAGAGCTCCAGTGGGATCTTTAGGAAAATGGGCCACACCAGGCTGAGGAAATTCTCCGAAGTGGAAGGAGCAGGATTTTTGGGGGAAGCACCACTTGCACATCTCCCTTTGTGTCTTCTTTGTGTTGGAGGCAGAACCGAAACTGAATGGACCAGGTTCAGAAAATGTTAAGCCTAAAATGCAGCCTTGCATCTGAAATGGGAACCCAAGACCATCCCAACCTCATTCCTACTGAAGGTCCTAAAACTTTGTGCAGAAGATGAGGTTCTGTCTATCTAATAACACATAAATGTGCTGGGATTATTTCCAAATCTGTTGGATTTACCTCCCCAACCCTCTGTCGGATAAAACTTCATTGTTAACACCAGCACAAATCAGAAAAGTGGATTTTTTTCCCCCATGGAAAGAGTGAATAGAACATTTTCATAGGGGTATTTTTATTTTACCAAATTTAAATTAGAGAAAGGGGGAAAAATAATATAACTTTTTAGCATAAAACTACCATAGTGCTGGATCCCCTCTGCTCTGGAGCCAGGCTGGGAGAGCTGGAGGTGCTCACCTGGAGAAGAGAAGGATCCAGAGAGAGCTCAGAGCCCCCTGCAGCGCCTAAAGGGTCTCCAGGAGAGCTGGAGAGGGACTGGGGACAAGGGATGGAGGGACAGGACACAGGGAATGGCTTCAAACTGCCAGAGGGCAGGGATGGATTGGATGTTGGGAARGAATTCTTGGCTGTGAGGGTGGGGAGGCCCTGGCACAGGGTGCCCAGAGAAGCTGTGGCTGCTCCTGGATCCCTGGCAGTGCCCAAGGCCAGGTTGGACATTGGGGTTTGGAGCATCCTGGGATCAGTGGAAGGTGTCCCTGCCCATGGCTGGGGGTGGAATGGGATGAGCTTTAAGATCCCTTCCAACCCAAACCATTCTCTGGATTCTGCGATTTTACGATGAGAGGTCTTTTCCAGTGTCTGATGTTCAGGCAAGCATATTTCCATTTAAACAAATTTTGAAAATAACTTTTCATTTAGGGAAACAAAAAAGCAAAAAGAAAATTTTAAAAGTTCCATGTTTTTTTTCACTAGCTCTACTGATCTAATTCCAGGATGGATAATTGTATTCTGACTGATTATTGTASGACTGGAGCTCCAGTCGGGTAGAACATTCTTTTTATTGGAAAGCATTATGTGATGCTGGTTTCCATTAAGAAGGCAACCCCGAGTCTCCACTTTTCTTGCCCTGCTCCTGCAAGAGAAACATTTTCCATAATCCAGTGAAAAACATACGGGAAAATGATCTGGTATGGTTTTTCAAACTGATAAGTATTCCGAAAAAATAACGTTTCTTATGCTGGTTGTGTTGCTATTTTACCTTGCAGAGAGATTTTTCTAAGGCCACATTTTGAAATCCTCATGACTTCTGAGCTGAGCAAAAATTTTACAAGTTTACTTAGGTCAAAAGTGACTTCTCTTTCATTCTTTATTTACATAAATTTCCATTAATGGAAAAGCAAAGGTTTAATTCCAAAAATACTGTAATAAATACTGTAAATCAATAGCTATATAAACATAAAGGCACAGAGTCTTATTTAAGGATTTGTTCTTCAACTGCTTTGTAAAGCCAGTGTGGAAAAAAAAATTGAGTATACTATGAAGAGGGTTGCAGGATTTATTTTCCACATTTTAAAAGGAAAGAGAGAGGAAATAAGTAAAACTGATCTTTTTTTTCTGATAAAAATAAAATACATGTTTAAACATTTACTTTGTGAGAACTAGCCATTTYAAGCCTTTCATTGTGTAGTTTGAAATACCTTTTTTTTTTTTAGTTAAAATACCTTCCTCGCCAGAAGAAAACAAACCAAATTATTTGTGTCCACGAGCAGAGCCCAGTTCTGTGTTACAGAATGACCCTAACGAGCAGCTGATGGCTGTGAAGGACCACATCAGGCACCCAAGTGAGGAACCATTCACACAACCGCCCGTTAAATTTTTATTAACCCTTTATAAACTCCAGAGATGATGTGTGACCGGGCTTTTCCCTCCATAAACCTTGGTGCTCTTTATGGGTTGTGATCGGTGCCCTGGGGGGAGCTCAGCACTTCAGCTGGGAAGGGAAAACCTGGAAGGTGAAAGAAACTTTGTGGGAATTGGGGTTTTCTTCATGGGGTTTTCTTCATGGGGTTATCTTCACGGGATTATCTTCACGGGATTATCTTCACGGGATTATCTTCAGGGCAGGTCTTCCAGAGCTCTCCAAAGACCAGAAACCTCAAAATCACTCAGATATCACTCAGATATCACTCAGATATCACCTCTAGACTGAGGTTTTGCTGCTTTCTATTAAGCTTTTGTTGCTTTGCCAATAAACAGGAGCACAATCTCATGGGAGGGAATCCCTTAGGTCCCAGTGCTGAAACGAATCACAGGAATGGAGACAGAAACCAGAGAATGGTTTGGGTTGGAAGGGACCTGAAAGATCATCCCATCCCCTGCCATGGGCAGAGACACCTTCCACTATCCCAGGGTGCTCCAGACTCCATCCAGCCTGGTCTTGGACACTTCCAGGGATTCAGGAGCAGCCACAGCTTCTCTGGGCACCCTGTGCCAGGGCCTCCCCACCCTCACAGCCAGGAATTTCTTCTCAATATCCCATCCATCCCTGCCCCCTGGCAGTTTGAAGCCATTCCCTGTGTCCTGCCCCTCCATCCCTTGTCCCCAGTCCCTCTCCAGCTCTCCTGGAACCCCTTTGGGCCCTGGAAAGGACTCTGAGCTCTCTCTGGAGCCTTCTCTTCTCCACCCAGCTCTCCCAGCCTGGCTCCAGAGCAGAGAAGCATCTCCCTGGCCATCAATTAAATGCATGATTGCACATCATAGACATCTGGGGAATTTGGGGTTATTGGCCACTTGGGATGTCAATGATACCYACAGCACTCAGAGGGTACAAATTCAAATGGTTCCTCTTCTCCTCTGACCTCTGGCCATCTCTGCTGGGGTTTTCCCCATAGATAAATCCCCACAGYGCCCTTTTGGTGGATTAGCAAGAGCCAGGCTTTGCCAGAGCTGTCTCCCCAGACAGCAGACCCCATGGACAGATGGTTTGTATAACTCTCAAAATCGGTGCAGTATTTGCTGAGAGGTTGTTTTTCCATGGGGATGTTTGAAGGACTCCAGAAGTGCCCCACAGCAGAGGGAGCAGATGGATGTAACAACCTCCCCCATGCTCCCCAGATCCTTCCAGGTCTGCTACAAAAAACAGGTTTATTTTCCTGTGCAAGCACCRCTTTTCCATATGCCAAACCCCAGCACCTGGAAAAGAGGCCAATTAACACAAAAATACAGAAAACCACACGTCTTCCAGGAGAGCCCCTGTGACAGGAGCTGTTTGCCCACCTTCCCACAGATCTCAGAGTGCTTTTACACGGGGTCCCAGCCTGGCAAGGACTCAGCACCATTCCCCAAACAGCAGCGAGATTTCTCAGAAAACTCCATATTTTCCTCCTTCTCTTCCTCCTGCTGCCCCCAGTTCCTCTCTGCCCCTCCAGCCATTCCCCTCCCTCCATGCCCAACCAGGAGATGCCCCCATTTCCCAGCCCTCCCACTGGCAGCAGGAGCTCTCAGAGCATTTTCCCTGCTTTTCTACACATCTGCAACTGCAGGAGCATCCCGCATCCCCCGTCAGCACCAGGGCCCCTTGGCACGAGGCGCCGAGTGGAGGCATGTGAAGACATGGTTTCCTGCCTCGGAGAAATTCCCTCCCCAGAAACGAGAGCCTGCAGAGCAAAACACAGCTGCAAATGGCACTYGGAGCCTCGGGAGGCCAGGCTTTAAGAATAAGCAGGCACCTTGGGCTGGGAAGGTCCGAGCACATTTTTGCAGCTATGTAAACAACAGTAAACTGCTCCTCTTGGCYGGGCTGGAGGCTGATGGCATAACAGGAAATTCTGGTGGATGATTTTCTCTTTTGGAAACCACATGAAAGTTAACCAAACTTTCCCAAAACAGATGAAAGATTGTGACCAGGAGCGGTCGGAGGATGAAGCAGGAGTTTTAAGGGCGGCTGGAATCCGGTGTAACCCCAGGCACGGCCGTGCCAGCAGGTCAGTGCCACGAAAAACAGGCTCCTGCTCCTTGGCTATGTCAGGAAAACCCCTCTGAACCAACCCATGGCCCCAGTGGGGGATGCAGCCAAAAGTGGGACAGCAGGGAAAGGCTGTCCTGGGGATACCAGGGTGAAGATGGCATGGCAGCAGTGCCTTGCCGTGCCTCTACCGTCTTTTCCTTCCAAAGAAGCTGCAGACCTGAGGAGCACAGAAATGTGTTTCAAGGACTGCTTGTGGCTTTTCTTTCACCAGCCAGAGGCTCTTTGTGGGCTCTCAAAGCAGGTCTCAAACCAGCTGATGTTTCAAGCTGAGGTGGTTCAGTTGTTAACTCCAATAATCCTCACCTTGCACAAAAGGCGTCGGGAGCTGCTCAGCCCTGAGCAGGCTGGCAGCTCCCAGGGTTCCTCTTGGCCTGGTTGGAAGATCAACGAGGGAAAAATATATAAAATTAAAAATTAGAAAGAAAAAAGGCTTTTTTGCAAAGCCAGTAGTGCCCAGCCAAGAGGCTTCCACACACAAGTGGCTTCTGAAACACGAACCAACCACAGAGGTCTCAGCTCTTCTCACRGCGCAAGTGTGTGGGCTCGGCTGGAAAGCCGGCTCCAGGGAAGGCTCTGCCTGCTGAACTCTGGCCAGAAAACGGAGCAGCCCGGCACCAGACCCTGGGAAGGAGGCACACCGGGTCTCCCAGGACACTTCCCAGAGCCCCACGGCTTCGTATGGGGTCAGGGTGGGCAGGGAAAGGGAAGGGCTGCCTCTGGGAAGGGAGCAGGACCGCAGCTGCRAGCGAGGATGTCCTCTCCAGCTGCAGGGACCCTTGGACCCAGGAAGTTTCCACAGGTCAGGACTTTGCAGGCTGTTCCTCAGTGTTTGTTTGGGTTGGCTCGGGAGCTTCCCGGTGCGAGTGTTTACYGGGGTGGACACGTCCCTGCCGGGCTGGAGGGGTGTCCTGAGGGTCTCTGTCCTGGGGACAGCTCGCCGTTAGGAATGGGGATCCCCAYGATGCGTTCACATTTAATTGACACTGATTAAAGTCTTAAACRAACCCAGCCACAGCCCTGGAAACTTTGTGTGGAGCAGCAGATGCCGCCTCCAAAGCGYGGCGTTCAGCAGGCTGAAGGGAACGGTCTAGGCTGGGCTGTAAGACATGAGCTAACTGCCAGCTTCTATTTCCATCTGGGAGGGMGGCCGAGCCAAGATCAATAAATCATCATCATTGCCACCAAGAGTTTGGTTTTATTGGATGATAATATATTTCCTACTGGTGAGACCATGTACCAGCAGCTGGAAGAGGAACAAATGACTATTTACATTGCGGAGCGGGGAAGACGGAGGAAGGCAATAAGTAAACATATCACATATGTTCTATGGAGATTGCTGTGGGGTTGACATCCACCTCGGAGGGGAGGGGYGGAGGAAGGTGACTCATGAATGTCCCAATACCAAGTGAGTTATTCCATCACTTCACTGTGTCTCCCATGAACACGGATCCCGTTTTCTCCCCTCCTCTGCAAACACKGCTCACGGGCCAAGGGTGTAATCAGCAGATCTTGGGATGCTGCAGAGGCTTTGCTGAAGCACAGGGCTATGGAGATCCCCAAGGCAGGGGGTCTAAGGGGGTTTTGTTGTCCTTGTGAGAAGCTCTCACCTTCAGGAGTCCCTCATTCCCACCCCACAAAGATTGAGGCACTCCCACAGCGCAGGGGGCTGGTGGGAGGGGGGCCATGGGAATGGCCTCAAAGCCACTGAGTGTGCAGGGAATATCTGTGCTCAGCCCAGGTCTCTGGATTGCTCCTTCTCATCTGCCAGGCTGAGGTTTCTCTTGCTCATCTCTGACCTGCAGGGTCCACGCTGCTTTTTCCCCTCAGGCAGGACGTGTTGGAGGGCAGCCACCAAAGGATCTGTCACAGAAACCGAGCACTTCCCTGCAGGAATTGAATGTTTGTCTCTACCAAAGTCTTCCCGGGGACAGGGAACATTTGTTTGGTAAAAAAATTGTCATTCCAATCAGCTCTTCTTTTTCCTTTTTTTTTTTTTTTTTAATAGAAACCCTAATATAAATATAATGTGCAGCCAAGACATCTCAATGCTCAAAATCCAGCCTTCCCAGGAGAAAACCCAGTGCTCCCCAAGTGCAGTTCCCAGGTCCCTGTGCCACGGAGAGGACTGAGATCCACGCAGTGAGGAGAGCCTGGCTGCACCAGGAATCAGCCCTGCTTCCCTTCCTGCCTCTCCTGCTTCTGACCATGAGGTCTTGGCCTCCTGAACRGGCTTTCATCACCCAATTAGGAACAGAGCAACCTCCCGCTACTCCGTTATATTTGGCACRGCCAGTGCACACAGGGAAATAATCCACAGTGCTGTGCCTGCACCAGCACGTGCTCTGGAGTGGGATTTGGCAGCCTGGCCCTCCAGCCATGTCCCCCTCCTGAATTTGGCCACCTCCACTGGTCACTGGTCACCAGCAGATCGCCAGCTCCTTAAAGCAGGACCAACACCTGCCCTCGTGGTTGCAGCTCCTGCCTGTCCAGGGCCAGGGGACAGCTGATGTCACCCACGTCCTGCTGGGCTCTGGGACACCCCAGTTTGGGAATGTCCTGCTGGTGAAAGGGGGYTGGAGAAGGGTGCACATCCCTATGCTGTGCGAGGGGTGGGGTGCAGGATCTCTGAGGAAGAAGAGRTTCTTTCTGAACACCTGCAGTGCCCCCCACAAGGGACACCCCAAAGTTGTTGTCCCAGCATTCAGACAGCTCAGGTTTCTGCCTTTCCAGCTGACCCCAGCATGTGGTGGCCTCTGCCACCCTTCCCCAGTGAGGAGACAGGGATGTGGAGGGTCAAGCAGAGCTGTCTGGTGGGGAATTCCTGCGTTGCACAGTACTGGGGCTGTGGAGCACCTCTGGGTCTGTCTCTGGGGACACCACAAGGTCTGCTTCTCCCCACATCCCTGGGTTTATGGGAGCTGGAGTGGCCTGGAGCAGGGATGAAGATCCAGGCAAACCAGCACGGATGGAGAAAAGTCAGCTGGGCTCTGTTCATGCTCCTTCCAGCCCTTGGCGTCAGTGCTGGCCACATCCATCCCCAAAGATGCAGAACCTGAGGGCCAGCAGCCCCTTGACCCTGGAGAGTTGCCAGCTGGCTGCACCTTGTGTGTCCCAGGGCTGGAGGATGTTGTGGCCATGAGGTGACAAGGACAGCAACACCTCTGGCATTGTCCTGCTCCACATCACACACTGCCACAGTCAACCCACCCCATCCCATGGGCCCCGTCCCATTTGATGGATCCCATCCCATCCCATGGATGCCATCCCATCCCATCCCATGGATCCCATCCCATCCCATGGATCCCATCCCATCCCATTCCATCCCATGGATCTCATCCCATCTCATGGATCCCATCCCATTCCATCCCATGGATCCCATCCCATCCCATGGATCCCATCCCATGGATCCCATCCCATGGATCCCAACCCATGGATCCCATCCTACCCCATGGATCCCATCCTACCCCATGGATCCCATCCCATTCCATGGATCCCATCCCATTCCATGGATCCCATCCCATCCCATGGATCCCATCCCATCCCATCTCATGAATCCCATGGATCCCATCTCAAATCCAGTGTAACACCCCCAATACACCCAAAGCAGAGTGTTTTGCAGGGGGTGGGCGCAGGTTCCGTCCCACAGCAGGTGCAAGGCCGAGCTGTGCTGCTCTGCTCTGGTTATTGGGGAAAAACAAAGCAGCAATTATGAACTCTGCTGGAGGAGGCAGATCACAAGGCCCCAGGGACCCTGAGGAGCTGCAAGAAGGACGGCAGTAAAAGAGCAGACCCTGGAATAACCCTGATGGGGGTGAGGCAGGTCATGGGGAACGGCCCAGCTGCAGCACCTGATGGGCACAAAGGCTTCCAAGGGCCTCTCTGTGAGGGATTTTTGAAACTTGGGTATTAAATCCTGCCTCAATGTGTTTTTAGACCCTTATGCCCATTTCTGGGCCTCATTCCCCCCAAAYCCAGAATTTCTACAGCTGCTCAGCACAGGTGGATACACACACACGATCAATCTGCTGCAAACAGTTTCTAACCCACTGATGACTTCAGCTCGGTTTGGCAGATGAGTAAAACTTTCAAAAAGGATTTGTCTTCTGGAAGTTATGTGGAAATGGTTGGAGGAGAGAGAAAGACTCATCAGAGAGTCCTCACTGCCCCTTATTTTTGAGCCCTTTTATTCTCCTTCCAGACCCACCTGACCAGACACAGCAGGGAGGGCGCAGGACAGGAGGAGGGAACAGCAGCATTGCATGTTAATGAAGTTGGGTAATAATAATTGTTTTATTTATAAGCATCCCCCACCCCTGTTGAATCGCTCRGGGCTCTGCACAACAACCACAAAAACAATTGCTCATTAATTAAAACCACACCAACCTCCCCAGGATTGCAAACAGATGGATAAACACATTGGATGATATAATATCTCAGGAACTGGGAATGGGAAGGGACCACCTGTACCAGCCGGCTCGGGCAGGCAGAGCTTTGTGCCTCCCCAGAGTCCCGACCTCAGAGCCATCATCAGGACCTTGGTGATCCCACAGGCTGCAGAAAAAAAAAAAGGAGAGCTCTTCTCATGTCCTAAAGCCCTGCAGTGGCCTGGAAATACCCAGARATCTTGGAGGCACTGTATCTGTTCCTCCCATAAAGACTAAATGAAAAAAGTCCTTTTCCTACTGATCCTTCTGTCTGAGCTGGGGTGGAAATGTCCCTGCTGCAGCTCTGGAGAGCAACTCCATCCTCATCCTCAGTGCTGACCATCAGCCTGGCACTCTGAGGCTCTCTGAGGCTGCACAGTGCTCTGGGGGATATCCCAGAGGAGTTCCACAGGTGAACTGTTCCTTGTGGAGTCTGCTGGGTCCTGCAATCGCCTCTGACTCGGGGCTGAGAGAAATAAAACCCATGGATTTAACGARTCCCTCCCCAGCCCTTCAGCTCTGCAGGTGTTTTTCATCTCAGCTTCTCCAGCCACTCGCAAGCACCAATTATCTCCAGATCACCTGCACTGAATAAGGAAAGAACCATTCAATCCACACACCCCAATAAACCCAGAACCACCRAGCCAGCCTTGCTTGTTTGTGATTTAATCAGCGAGGCAGCAGAGGAGTGACTGAAAACTCACAAAAATGACTGAAAAATCCAAGATCCCCAATACCCAAGGGCTCCATCTCTCTCCCTGGAGAGCAGAGCCCCATTACAGCCAGGACTGAGCTTTCCACCTGCCCTCCTTCCCCACCCCTTTTCCACGTTGCAGACCTCATTTGGGGGAACTGCTCCAGCAGCCGCATCCCCGGAGCCCACGAGGGGCTGCCAATGTTTTTGGAAAGGTGAGGACGGGCCGAGCCGGCTCTCCTGACTCACGGAGGCAGCTGGAGGCTCTCCCCAGCCAGCTGGAGGGTGGGAACAGCTCTTGGGAGGATGGGGACGCAGGGTGTGGGCCGAGCATCCCCAGGGATCGGCCACATGTGGGGAGGAGCTGTGGGGCTCACACCCGGGCAAGGGAAAGGGACGCTACCGACCCCAAATCCCTGGGGAGGCACCTTGGAGAGGAGGGCGAGGAAAACCCTCTGGTTCCATGCCAGGGCTGGAGTTTCAGAGGAGGGCAGTTTGCCAGGACTGTCCAGCCCAGCTTGGCCAGTGGGGAGGTTTCTCACCTTCAGGTGCCCAGGGTGAGCCAAGAAAGGACCCCAGCCCCACACAAACCACAAAGAGCGCTCGGGGCACAGGCTGGGAAACACAGCCTTGATTTATGCTGCATAAATTTAGTCCTTTGCTTCTCTCCCCGTTCTTACATTTGTGTGTTTTATTGAGCAAATGGACTTAAGGAGCTGTTGAGGGAAATGCTGAGTGTGCCACCTTGGACATCCCTGTCTACATCTTGGAGAAAAACCCTGAAAGAGAACGGGGGGTTGATTGCAGGGAGATTTGGTTTGCCTATCCTCCCAGGAGGGTTTGGGAACATTTTCCTTCCCTGAACCATTGCACAGGGCCACCTTGGCCTGGTCCTTGTCACTCTGCGTGTCCCAAGCGCCCACAGACCGAGCTGACACTGGTGGAACGTCTCCGGGATGCTCCACTCTGACCAACACCTTCCACCCTGCAGCCGGCACACCTGGCAAATTCGTCGTCTGGAAAAGCTCCTGTTAATGTGATTGACCTCAGTTTCACCTGATCCTTGTGGGAATACACCACATGCTTTGCCTGGGGCCGGGGATTTCTCTTCCATCAAGCCCACGTATCCCTGCTCATTAATTCTGAGATGTGTGCCACATCCTCACCAAATCTGAGTGGTCCCCCTCAGACTGGCMCTGGACATTGCATCCCAGGCTGGGTGGTCCTTGTCACAATTCTCTGTTTCAGGTGACAGGAGGAGAAGTGGGGCTCTGCTCTGCTCAGGAGCCCACCCTTGGCACTCAGCTGCTCTCAGCACTGTGTCCTTTTCCTCCTTTGGAGAGGGAATGTCCCCAGCCCATGGGGGACAGGAGGACCTGGGCTGTGGGAGGGCTGGGACGAGTTCCCTGAGCTGCCAGGGATCCATGCCTGAAGGGCCGAGGTCAGAGTCTGTCCCAGGGTTATTAATTCTCATTCCTGCGATGACATTGGYGGCTCTGTGAGGCTGCAGCACAGCTGGGGAGCTGCTGCCTTATCAGCTCTCACTCCTGGAAGGCTCCTCCAGCTCTTCTCCTCAAAGGCTGACTCCCTGACCCAGYGCAGCGCTCCGAGGAGCCACTGGCCTATCTCAGGCCTGGATTTGTCCCCTCAGGAAATTACTGTGGGTCCTGACTGATCTCCAGCGGACCCATCCAAAAAAAGAATAATACAGCTTTTCTGCAGACAACTCTATCTTTGCTACATACCGATCCCATGACGGACCAGCTGGCACGAGAGCGCAAGCACGAAAGCAATTTGGCTTCCCTCCTTCTCATGTTGACAGCTTTAAAGCCGCTCTCTTTAAACTCACCTCCCGTAGGTGGTTCGGCAGCGCAGCCAAAGGCTGTGATTACACTTCCAGAATGTTTGTTAGCTGCAGGTCCCCAGGCACCGAGTTCTGGAAAATATTTTTCAAGCGATGTCCTCAGGGTCAGAGGCAGGTTCTCTGGCTTGTTCCTGGCTGACTTCACRCTGGGCTATGCACGCTGCGGCCAGTGTGTGTTTTTTAGGACTCACGGGCAGGCAGACAGCTCGGAGAGTCTCTCTGGGTACCGTTCTGCTCAGATCCCATCCCGGAACCGGGAGGCTCCGCTGGCTCCCTGCACACACAGCTGAGAACAAAGCGCCCGCCGCGSCTCCCCGCGCCCATCAGATAAGGGGGACACGACTTTCTGAATTTCATTTCTCAAAGCTCTGCTCCAGCCCTGCCTGGCTGGCTGGAGAGTCACAGCATCCACAACAAGGTGAAAAGGTTTTGGAAAGTGTGGGGTGGGCAACAAAGGGGAAATTCACTTGCAGCAGGTGGGGAACAGGATGAAACCCCTGTAGTGAATTCTGACCCATGATGCCACATTGTCACCAAACCTGAGTGGACRCCCTTGGGCTRGCACAGGACATCACATCCCAGCCCCCCAGCACTGAGCCTGTGTCCCTGGCCCTGGTCACCCCTCTCCCCACAGCAGAGACCCTCCAGCCATGCCTCTGATTTGCAGTGCACAGGTTGGCTCCAGTCAGGTGCAAACACCCATGGAAGCACTCAGGACCTCAGCCTTGTGCCATCTTAGCACTAATCAGAGCCACACTGATCAACTTCCCCAGCAGGACATTCCCTGCTCCTGGGTGAGATGTGGGTTTGGAATGTGGGAATACATCACAGGCTCAGAATAATGCTGGCCTGTGTTGTCTCATCCTCTCTCACRAGTTGGGTGGCTTTGTATCTTTAGGGCATCATTATATTCCTGTCAAAYTCAATCACTGAAGTTAAACCTGTGCTTTTGTGCTGAAACCTCATATTTTTCCCCAACAAACCCTAAAAAAAAAAGCCCCTCCAAGGTATTGTTTTCCTTAGAAAGAAGAGAAAGAGGTGAGGACATGGCAGAATAGGAAGCAGCCAAGCAGATCCCGAGGTCTGTGGCAGGCACAGGGTGGTTTCTCCACGACATTTAAAGGTGGCACYCTTAAAACCTATAAAAGGAAACACTTTCCTGTGAGCCTGTGCAACCAASCTCTTGAATTCCCAGCCTTGGAACCAAACAGCATCTCATTTTACATACACCACCCAACGAGCCTCGGTGCTGCCTCCCAAGTGTTAAGTCATATCACTGGTGACGCTGGAGAAGGGAATGAGAAAAAGGAAACAGGCTGACATATCTGATCCGCTGAAATCACACGAATGGCTGGGCTGAGCAGCTTAAAGGGGAACAGCTCTGCACGAGCCACAGCTCTGCCTGGGCTGCCACAAGGTCTCTGCTCCTTCTTTAAATGGGATAAAAGTGGTCAAATCCATTCCTTGCCATGGGTATGGGGCCAGGCCCCAACCAGAGGAGCATCCAAGGCATCCGAGTCATTTCAATTAGAAAAATTCAAGAATTAGTGCAAGGAGTTTTATGTAAAATGTGCTGCTCTGTAGGATACAGTGATGGCCACACACCTGTAGCTTTTTGGGATGAAAGCTCTTGGTTTCTCCTTAACCAGCACTGAGACCCACACGTGGAAAAACCCAGTGTCCCATTTCTCTCCTCTTCCAGTTCATGCACAAACAAAACATAGGGTTGAGGGGTTTTTTGGTTTTTTKTTTGTYTGTTTGTTTGTCTGTTTGTTTGTTTTTTTGTACTTCTTACTCTGTCAATTCAGTTCACATTTCTATGCAAAGAAGAAGCCGAAACTTCTCAGGAAAACCAGGATTTCTTTTGGCACCACAAAATCTATCTCCTGCATTTTGCAGCCTGGTCTTACCCACACCAGGTCTCTGGCTGCAATRTATTGAAGTTGGGGGTTTGCTTTCATCACAGGATTATCTTTGGGCAGAAGCTGTGCACTGACATGGCACACTTGGTGCTGGAGCATGAAGGAATTAGTTGGAAGTGGAAAAGGTATTGAGATTATAGTTAAAATGCCAAAAGTTAAAYGCAGAGGTAACCTCTGCTAGGAAGGGAAGCTTTCCTGCCCTGAAGGYGCTCTGACCAAAACCCCAAAAGTCACCACCCCCAGTTACCCAATAATTGGGTGGGAGGGAGAAGGATTGGGATCTCCCAAGAGCCCTGGGTACCTGGGGCTGCCTTTTATGCATGACTGACACATTCACCCACCCATAAAAATCTGTTTACAGGCAGCCTGTGGCCTTCCAAGGATGCTAAGGTGGATCAACATGCACTGTGCCACATCCTTCTTATTCCCTCCTCACTTACTTTGCACCTGTGTGTTTACTGAGCAAAGAAGCTCCGTAAAGAGCTTGGATTTTATCTTCTGCATCAGGGGATTTGACAATCTGGTAGCTCAGAGCAGCCAGGAGTCCTCTGTCTCCATCCTTGAGTCCACAGCAGGTGAAAAACACATCCAGGCTCTCCTGTAACTCACATCCAGAAGTGTTTTTATTTGTTCACAAACTTTTCCCCTGGAATCCTCCTCTTAAATACAGCATGCTGGTGATATTCCTGACATTTATTCATGGCATCTCTAATAACTATTAATATTCCAGAGGTCACATKAAGAGCCTGATGGGTTTCCAGCCACAATTACCCCGCTCTGTTTCACTTGCTTGTCACAGAGCTGGTGCAGGGGGTTATGTTTGTTCYGCTGAAGGAAAGCTTTATGGCATGTTCCAGGCCTGACATTATGACACTGGTAGGCCAGACAATCTGTCGTTGGAAAGAATTTCTGCAAATCCCCAAAGTTTTTCTGCATTTCTATGYTGTCATCTAAAAAGCAGCATCTGCTCTGTAAGGCTGCCAAAAGAAGGTCATATTTTTATTTTTACCAATAGAAGGAAAGGACGAGCCTGYGGTTCAGGCACTGGATGAGCCTTTGGGCAGCCTGGGGTTTGCTTCCCAATTGAGCCAAGGCTTTGGGCACTTGGCCCAGCTGGGGATGAGTACCTTTCCCCGTTTGGGAAGCAGGGAAGTGCTTTCCTTCCGCCCCTTGGAGCATCAGAGAAGCACAGAATGGTTTGGGTTGGAAGGGGCCTTAAAGCTCATTTTGTTCCAMCCTCTGCCACTTCCACTATCCCAGGCTGCTCCAAGCCCTGTCCAGCCTGGCCTTGGACATTTCCAGGGATCCAGGGGCAGCCACACCTTCTCTGGACAACTGCTGCCAAAAATTTTTTCAGCTGGTTCCCCCACACCTCTCCATGCCCTCAATGTCCTTTTCCAGTGTGGCTTTGGGCTGGAATCACCTTGCTTGGGGCATAGAGTGAGGGTGAGATGGCCCGAGATCACAGACACCACCACAGAGCCCTGCATCTCTCCCACTCCTCATTTAATCCTGCTCCCTCTGGTTCTTCTGCATCTACCTGCTCCCAAAACCACAGCATCTTTTTTTTTTTATTATTTTTTTTTTCCTCTTGCAATAGATGCCTTCCTCCTAAATTAGGTTTTTCCTCTTCACTTGGCCTTGCCACAGCTCTGGAAACAAACAGCTCACATTAAAAATGTTTCTAAGGGAGTGTTATTTTCATGCCATCTTCGCTAATGGCATCTCTGTTGGAAACTGTCGGGTGAATGCTGCTTGACACATCCCTGGCTGTCACAGGTGGAGGAGAGCCAGAAAAACGGGAAACCTTCTTTCCAGAGGAGATGAGATTTCAATGGAAGTGTCAGTTTTTAACTTAAGTCTTCTCAAATATTACATTCACAAAAAAGAATTCACCMACAGCTGCACTTCTGAGAGACCAAGGGACTGATTACATCTGTCATGCGGATAACGCATTGCCCTTTGAATGATAGGTGTGTACACCATCTCCAAGAGCCTCTGTGGCCAATGGAGACACTTCAAAGGTGCTGCTGGGTGGCACTGGTGGTGGTGGGCTGGGCTGGAGGCAGGGCAGAGCCCGGGGCATTCCCTACCTCAGGTGTTTTCAATAAATCTCATGTATTTCACACAAAGATGCTTTAAAAACCCCTTGACAGCCCTGGCGTTTTGACACCTATTTTCGATTATGCAACCACCCGCTATTTGTAAACAGGTGGAGAAAATGGTATAAGTGAGTTTGCATTCGTGTTTTAAACAGAAAGCACAGCACTTCAAATGCAAATAGGAGACATCCTGTCTAYGAGGACATTTAGCCAATTGCCTGATGCATGTGGTTTCAAAGATGGTTGACTTCCATCCAAAAGACACAGATGGGATGACTTAGACACAAACAGCTTTTAATTTACCACTTATGTTGCCGTCTTTGCTTTACCTGCTGCTCTCAGAGCAGGGAGGTTGCAAACACAGACCTAGAAAGAGCATTCCTGGTTAGAGCTCCTGGTTAGACACGGCAGAAAACTCTCCTTGAAATGGCCCTGCTGTGCTGAAACGCCACGTTTTCCACAGTCAAAAAACCCCACAGAAATCAAGCACAGCATTCCAGGCCCCCTGTGCAATGGGCAATTCCTTGTTTAATTGAAAATGCAGTTCAAAGGTTCAATATTTTTGCATTGAGGGGCAGAGCTGTAGCTGAAATACCCTGCAGGATTCAGTGGGATATCCTTCTTCTGTTCCCTTCCCTCAAAACAGTGGCACAGCTYTCTTGCAAAACCTATTAGGAAACAGGGTGCAGTTTCACACCATTTAAGTATTAAGGCAGATGGGTAATTCATGCTCAATATCCAGATACTTCGAGGGGTGATCCAAAGTCTGCTCAGCTCCACAGAAACYTCTGTGATCTCTGGATTGAGCCCAGCAGTCATCTTCCAGAAAGGGCAAAGAAAAAAAAAAGCCACTTTATTCAGTTGCACTAAAACAGACAAAATAGATAAAAATAAAACGTATGAGTTACCAGTCCACGTGTCTACAAGGGGCACAAGTTTCCATCGACCTCTTTGCYTCAGGGACATGAAATAATTGTGATTCTCATGTGCCAAAAAAGCCCTGTGTAAATATTGCTCATTGCTAAACAAAACAAAAGGTTGTTTGACCGAATCAGATGTGACAAAACAAAAAAGAACACCACAAGGAAGTAAACATGTGAAGCCCACATTTTCTGAGGGACTCTTGAAAAAATGCTCTAAATGAATATTTTGGAGCTCGGTTTTGTGCAGGTGCTAGGAAGTTTTATGCTCGGGATGCCTGGAATATTTTCTCCACTACAGGGAAATTAATAAATACTAGTGCACGGAGTCTTTTGTGCCAATACTAACCATTAACTTTTGGCTTCGAGCCACAGCTGTCTACTCTGCAGTGGATTCTGCCACCAAGGGAAAGGTCATTACAGGCCTGTGCTTTCTTCTCTTTAGCATGTTCCAAAATAATTAACAGAAGTTGTTCAGCAGATGGTTCCCTTTCTGTCAGCAAGCACCTACAGTTTAATGGGCCACGCTGGATTCCTCACCGTCAGTGGGTGAGGCTGGAAGGAAAATTAAGATGTATCATCTTTGATCCACCCACTTGTAATTAGTTCTTAGGGTTTTACATAATAGCAAGCATAAAGGAGGTGGGAGAGAGGGAAATGAAATCATTATAAACCAGGAGATCAGCGGCAGCCATGTAAAACTGTGATTACGTTATTCAGCAGCATCTCACTGCTGCACGGCCATGGGGTTGTAATTGTTTCAGCTGGGGATTTGAAGATTTACTAATTGCGTGTTTTGCAGTGTCCTAGTCTGGAGATTCAGCAGGAAACCACAAAAAAAAATAGGAGATGCCTGTGTTTGTAAACTGACAGTGATGATCCCTCCGTGCCCTCGCAGCAGCCAGAGGCCCAGGCAGGAGAGGATGAGCAAGCAGCCAAACCCTGCTTCAATCCAGGGGGAAAAAGCATCCTTGCCCCAGGAGTTTACATTGTCAGTAAACAAAGGCTGCTCAGGAACTGGGATCACTAGCTTCATTTACAAAAGGAAAAGCAAAACTCCCATCAAGAGTTCCAGGGTTGCCTCTTCCAAAAGCCCGGAGCGTTTTCCATCCCAATGGAAGCGCCGGRCAGCTGCAAATCCCGAGGGATCAATCTCACCTGAGCTCAGCTGTGCAGCCCAGACCCCTCTGCTCCATCCCCAGGGGCTGGGGCTGTGCCTCTCCATCCCCTCYGGCTGCACGAGGCATCACAGTGATGGAAACACTCATGTTTCCATGGAAAAATAATAATAATTAGCCCATCTTAATTATTATTGTCATCACTTCTTCTATTCACAGCTCCACTGTCATAGGGCATAAGAACATTCAATGGGACAAGCCAGGACCCCACTTCTGTGCATTTTTTCCTAACACTGTCACAGAGGAGATTTTAGAAGGTTTTTCAGGAGGTCCAGGATGCACCTTTGTGCTTTGGCTGCTTCTTGCAAGCACAGGGAGAGGAAAAAATCCAGGGGAAACATCAGCAACCTGTGCAAAGCTTCTTGGTACCAGATGGGAAGAGGCAAGAGGCATGGGATTAAGAGAAAGGACAAAAAGGCTGGTTGGAATGGGTTTGGGAATTTGGGGAATCATCTAGAAATGCACCAGTGGTGTGACATGAGGAAAGCCACACAGTGGAACCTTTGCAAGAGCTCTCCAGGTGGGCAGCAGTGATTTCGAGAGACAGAGAAAATGCTGAGATAGGAAGAGTTTGAGCAGTTCTTCAAGGAGCTCTGAAAAAAAGTGACATTCAAAGATTCACAGAATAATTCAARTCAGAAGGGACATTTAAAGGCCATGTAGTCCATCCTCTGAATTAAGCATGGACATCTTCATCTGGATYTGGTTGCTCAGACCTTGAAGGCTTCCTGGGATGGGGAATCCATCACCTCCCTGGGCAAACTGTGCCAGTTCCTCACCACCCTCATTGTAAAACCTTTCTTCCTCATATCTAATGTTCCTTCATTCTTAAATATATGTCCTTAAAGTGCACTTGAAACATGCAAAGACTCCACAGCTGCCTGAATGCYTGCAATGGGACTGGGGATTGCAGGAAACCAAGGAAATCCAGAGGGACATTTGGGATCATTGCCCTGAGGACCTAGTTTGCTAATGAGCATGTCTTTGACATTGTCCTCTGTTGCTACAATTTGAAGACAATTCTCYTCTTTTGTTTCTGGGATTAAAAAAAAAATCCCTTAGGGACCTGTGGTATTGTTTAAAAAATATGACAATAAAAGGACTTTTTACTGAAAAAGTAAAACTAATCTAACTCTTGTGTTCATGCATTCAGAGGAGAGGATTTTGGWGATGATTCTGATTTTAGTGAAGCTGCAGAAGTGACCACAGGACTTCATTCAGTATGAAAGGAAGAAGCARTGATACACAAGGCACAGTTCCATGGAGTTAAGAAAGGAAAGCCCCCCCAAAAAATCAGATTCATGGGGCAGAAAAGACAGGCAAATCAAGGCATCTCTGGTAACTGGGCTTTGAAAACTCTGAAGAAAAGCCTTTTTTGGACAAAGCACTGTCTACCATCATGTCCTTCATCCCAAGCATGTCCTGGGCTCTCCACACTCACAGGGAGTTCTTGCCTCTATTACTTTCTCATCTCAACGCRCATGAGCTGTTTCTTCTCCCAAATAAACTCATTCTTCAGGAAAAAGGGTCTCATGAGATGACAGATCTTTCAGCAGTGTCCCTTGTCCTGCCTGAACCCAACCCCTGGGCTGCTCTGGCTGCAGTCCTCTAAATTTTGGGGATGAAGGAACGAGCCATCAGCTTCCATATAGAGCCAAAGCCACTAGAGGGAGTARATGTTTTTGCATCCTTTCATCTTCCCTTTCTCACTCTCCCCTTGGAAGAGAACAGGAACAGAAAGGGAGGGAAACACACCGGGAAGCTGCTCAGGACATTGCTCAACTCCCACTGGTGAATGCCGCCGTAGCTCCACTGACTTCAGTGTTTCCAGTGAGTGGGATTGCTCCGGGTTTCCAGCCGTGTAACTCAGCAGAAAATGGTCTGTTGGAGTCCCCAGGAATATTTGTGTAAGCCTCAAGGTCCCACCAGGAGAAGCAAGGGAAAAATGAGAGTCCGAAATAGTTGGATGGTGAAAGTGCTGGAAGGAGACCTGTAGGGAAAAGCAGCAAAAGTCACAGGGCTTTGGCTTTGGGAGAAGGCTGAAACAAGAGACAGGGCTCTGGACTTTTTGTGAAGAAAAGGTTGTTCTAAAAGCACCAAAAAAGGTTGTTCTAAAAGCACCAAAAAAGGTTGTTCTGAAAGCACCAGGAGAGGTTGTTGTAAATGCACCAGGAAGGGTTGGCGTAAAAGCACCAGGAAGGGTTGTTACAAAAGCACCAGAAAATGTTGTTCTAAAAGCACCAGGAAAGATTGTTAAAAGCACCAGGAAAGGTTGTTCAAAGCACCAGGAAAGGTTGTTTCAAATGCACCAGGAAGGGTTGGTGTAAAAGCACCAGGAAAGGTTGCTCTAAAAGCACCAGGAAAGGTTTTTCTGAAAGCACCCGGAAAGGTTGGTGTAAAAGCATCAGGAAAGGTTGTTCAAAGCACCAGGAAAGGTTATGGTAAAAGCATCAGAAAATGTTGTTCTGAAAGCACCAGGAAAGGTTGTTACAAAAGTACCAGAAAATGTTGYTCTRAAAGCACCAGGCCATCCAGCACCACTTTCTCTCCACGTTCAGTGTGGAAGGAAGGGCTGGTGGCTCACACCCTCCACCTCAGGATCCAGAAGGACTCGCCCTTGTGTCACTGCAGAACACTGAGCAGGAAACCTCCTGAGATCCCCCAGCCCTGCACTTGCACCAATTACTGCTCTGTGAGCCACAAAGGCAAGGGAAGCACCAAAACTGGAGGTGGACAGTTTTTTGGGATGACCCACACATCCAGCCTGTCAGAATTCCCTTTTGGAATGACCACTGTGATTAGCAAAGAGGCAAGAATGTCCTCTGGCACACTGAAAGGTGACTGAAAGCCACAGGGGCTGGTTAGCCATCCTTTCCTCCACGCTGCAGGACAGCCAAATTCTGTCCTCTCCTGAGGACTGTCCAGTGCTGCTTCCCAAACTGTGACCTTCACAACAGGGAGGAGTTGCTCTGCCTGCTCACTGCCACCAGAATCATGGAATCATGGAATCATGGAATAAATATCCTGAGTTGGACCCACCAGGATCATTGGATCCTCCTGGTCCTGCACAGAAAAATCCCCACAATCCCAGCCTGTGCATCCCTGGAAGTGCTGTCCAAACTCTCCTGGAGCTCTGGCAGGTTTGGGAACATGACCGTTCCCTCTGGGAATATCCAGAATATTCCAAATATCCAACCACAACTCTGTAAATGGGTTTTAAATAGAAAGTTTTGCAGGCTCAAGCAGGACTCTCAGACAGAGAACCCCTCCTGATATCCCAGGAGATGGAGAGCCCCCAATCTGGGCTCTCAGCACATCACTGTCCTCTGCAGGTTGTCAAAAAGATGGTGGCTGAAAGGTGCAGTTATTAGCACCCAAAAAAGGGTCTGGAAGCACRACTGCAGCTTTCCTTACTATAAATATTAAGTAATCTAATTGTTCTGCTTTTATGAAGAGAGTTCAAGCTGTTTAGGGAAGAGATGTCAGAAACRTCCTTGTGACAAATGGGTTTTTCATCAGAAAATGACAATTCCAAGCTGAAGTTTCCTGGAGGGATGTACCAGTTTCATCCAAGTTTTTATCTTGAGAAAAGTTGCTTGGGTCTAGCTCATTGCTTATGAGTTAAAGGCTGTCCTGAAAAGCCCTTCAGAAGGACTCAAGGAAATTTTTGCCTGACATCTGGAGTCACACCTCCTGCTCCCTTTGTCCAGGCTCAGCTGATGTGCAGCAGCTCTCAGTAATCTAAATGTGCATTTAGGCTCCTCCAAAAAAAAACCTCCTTGCAAGTCACACCTTAACCCCCTTTTTTTTTAGGCATGTAATAATCAAGATGAGGAAAATACAATTAGTAAAGCCGAGTTTGTGAAAAATAGGGAACTAAATTGCAATCAACTTATTTTCTCTCATTTTTTGCTTTTTATTCAAATGCAAAGTTCTGTCAAAACTAAGTGTCACAAACATTTCAACACCACAGTAGCATCATCTGTCTGTTCCCAGCAGTGGCCGTCTGTAACCACGCTGCATTTGGACCAAAATATTTGATTTTAAGTGATGCAGGACCCACCACATTGAGCTCCTCACCCTCGAATGCTCATTCCASTTTTAACACAAACAAGTAAACCTGAAACGCTAATCCACCAGCTTCCCTCAGTGAGARCTGTGCTTCCAGTTTGCTTAAGGAGATTTTCTTTTGAGAGACCTTTATCTCTCTATCTGAAGGCTTCCGTGTTTGCCGGGATGCTGGCACGACAGAGTGGCTGCGCTCGAGTTCCCCAAATAAAGTACTGACAAATTTATTGTCTGCAATAATATTTTCCTACCTCTGCGAGGTGGGGTTGAACCCATTCCACTTTCCCCTTAGTAAAAAACAACACTGATGGCAGTGATTTATGTCCCGGTCAAGGCCAAGAGGACTAATTAGAGCAGATTAAGCTGAATGGTGCAGGCAGTTCCTRCTCTTCTCCCGGGTACAGATCCCAAATGCCACCGGCATCCTCCTGTCCGTGTCCAGGAGTGGCTGGAAAGAGCATTTTGCTCACGGACATTTGTGTAGCTCCTTAGTAGGGACTTCCACTGTTTCCGGGATTCCTTAATCATTTCCCTAACAACCACGGATAACAAACGTGACCTTCCTGTGAAAAATGAGGCTAAGTCTATAAACATGTTATTAAGAATAAATGAAGCTTTTAGGAGAAAGGGTTAGTTGGGGGTCTTTGCTGGGCTGTTAGMCCCTGGAAGCTTGAATGTAAATAGAAAACAATTAAAAACCCCAGCCCCAAAGGATGCTGTGCTCAGCCAGGGAGGCTGTAATTAGGTTTCTGCTGCCGTTAATCGCTTCTAAAGTGAGTGATCATAAATTACAAACGTGTACAGAATCCTCCCAGAGCATGGTCTGAAAAGCTCCTGTGAACTGGCTTGGGAAAGGGAGAGAAAGAA
>NW_026623716.1:321647-323418 GCF_030028575.1 Malurus melanocephalus | reverse complement strand
CACATGCATGCATGGTGAGTTAAGTGAAGAAAACGTACCTCCAAACATTATATTTAATTTCATTAGCTACTGTTGCTTTCTTGGAATCCGCTTATAGCACATGAAGATAAACATTCTCCRAGTGATAAGGGTGTGTTTATAAACTTCGTTGGGGATGAAAGAAGCCCCAACTGGTGTGTTTTTATAGTAGGGTTAATGGTGCTTTACTAATCCTTTGCCTGTGACCAAGAAGCACAGACATCTTGACTTTCCTGGGAGATGTGGATGCATTTTCCTCCTTGCCGGGCCCTCAGCGTGCAGCTGGAAGACAATGAGCCACCCCCAGCTCTGCGAGGGTGAATTGTGAAGCAGCAGCATCGCATTCCTGGGACTTCACCACCAGCCTCTCAGCGTTCCCAGAGCGCAGAATTAATTCAACACATTGTTATTTTATAGTTAGGCTTTGTTTTGGGGGGCCTTTTGTAATTTTTTTTGTCCTAGAAAACGGCCGTAGCGAATGCTCTGCAGTTTCCGAGCTGTGGAGCAGGTTCTGCCCAAGAACAGAGTGTCCACCTGGGACTCCCAGTCTGCTGGAAGGATTCAGCTCAACGTCAGACACGTTGGGCAGGGAAGGSTCCAGCCTTATTTTTGTTGAGTTGGCCGCTCCACCTCCACCCTCTCACACAGCTCATCACCCTCATCCTCCTCAGCCACATCCCTCTGGCTGCTCTGCTCCAGCTCCTCGCTGCTCAGTGAATTTGGAGGATTCCTCCCCCTGCCAGCCSCTCGGTGTGGAGTAAAGCCCAGCCTCCCCCAAAGGTCAGGGCTCTGTGCTTGCCCACCCTCGTGTTTGGCCTTTTTTTGGGACACAATGGCTCACGGGGAGCCGTGGGGATGATTGGCCACAGTGCTGAGTCACGGGAGCCCCAGATGGGTTTTGTGTTCATGCCCAAGCTCAGCCCTGGTTATGGCATTGTTCAGAATTATCCTCGGACCAGRGAAYRCTGMAATGCTGAGAGAAATGCAATGCTGRTGCCCTTGAGCATCCACATCACTGACATGCTGTGGGCCAGGGAAGACTCCAGAAGGGAGGAGTGGTCATCACTGGCTCCTTGTCTGTACTTTCTAGCTGGAAATCATCACAAAAACATAGAATTATAGATTCACAGAYTGGTTTGGGTTAGAAAGGACCTGAAAGCTCATCTTGTTCMCCCTTGCYRTGGGCAGGGACACMTTCCACYATCCCAGATTGCTCCAGCCTGGCCTTGGAACTTCCATGGATGGGGCAGCCACAGCTTCTCTGGGCAACCTGTGCCAGGGCCTCACCACCCTCACAGGGAAGAAATTCTTCCTTATTTCTCATCTATTCTTGCCCTCTGTTGACTTAAAGCCATTTCCCCTTGTCTGTCACTCATCCCTTGTAATGCTTGAGCTCAGTTTTTGGAGAAAGCTCAGGAGGAAACCAAGGATTCATGGGGAGGTTAGAAAGGAGGAGAAACAAAGATCAAAAAACAATCCAAAGGCACAACTTTGGGGCATTAATGTCTATCAGGAACTGGTGGCAATGGGAGGTCATTTCTGTGGATTAGTCTGGTTTTGCCTCATCCACGGTGTTCTGCTTTCCCATCAAGCTGTTCTCAGAACACAGATCCTGTGAAAGCCAAGGGCTGTGGTAGCCCACAGCTCATTCTTGCCTGTTACAAAAATTAGCAGCCCAGATTTTCCCCTTTTTATAAAAGTAAATCCAGTTTGACTAAAAGCTGCAGTGAAGCAACCACCACTCTCTACAGAT
>NW_026623716.1:316380-321152 GCF_030028575.1 Malurus melanocephalus | reverse complement strand
AGGGATGGATGGATGGATGGATGGATGGATGGATGGATGGATGGATGGATGGATGGATGGATGGATGGATGGATGGAAAAAAGGGGAAAATAAACCTCTGTAGACTCATGTAATCATTAAGGTTGGGAAAAACCCTTAAAATCATCAAGTCCAACCATTCCCCCAGCACTGCCAAGGCYACCACTAACCCCTGTCCCCAGGTGCCACATCCATATGGATTTTAAATCCCTCCAGGGCAGCTGGTAAAGAAATTTTCCCCAATATCCCATCTAAACCTCCCCTGGTGCAACTTGAGGCCATTTCCTCYTGTCCTGYTGCTTATGACCTAGGAGAAGACACTGAACCTCACCTGKTTAAGAATTCCTTTCATGCAGTTGTAGAAAGCAAGAAGGTCTTTTTTCAGGYTCCTTTCCTCCAGGCTAAACCCCATAAATCCAAGGAGTTTATAGAAATGAAAATATTTTCAGCAATATTATTTGATTTTAATGACTTTGCTGAGAAAGGTTTTGAATCAAAGCATGGGACACCGCCCATGGCATCATTTCACAAGGAATTTCAGCATGGAATTTTGAATGTGGCACTTGTCACTGTGCAGTTGGAGTCTCCTCCCTGGGGGCCTCATCCTGCCTGTGGAACAGAACAACCTTCAACTTTTCTCACCAGCTGGAGGCAATGCATGTTCATATTGCCACAGGCCCCAGAGCATCCAAACCTTCTGCTTTGGAGTGAAGTCCTGCAGGAACACRGCCAGCCCAGAGGAGACTGTGAGAAAATCGTTCCTCTGGAGAGTCCTGTTTATTTTAAGCAAAACAGCTAGTTTACATGCTGGCCTTTTAAGCAAAATACTCCGGTTCATTCTGCCTTGGATTGGGTTATGTAACCAAATTGCTATGTTTTTTTAAATAATCTGAATGGAATTTGCAGCGCCGCCTCCCAAGGGAGAGGGGCCCATGCTGATTTTTCAGCTGATGCCTTCACACAGGTGGGACCTCACCTTCAGTGCAGCTCTGTTCTGGGACTTCATTCTTCATCTTTGCCTTGCACCCAGGACACCTGGAGCCTGGAGAAAAGGGAGAGAACAGACTGTCGTGGTTTGAATGAATTTAATGGGAGCAAAATACTCCCAAGTTCCAGCAAACCTCCCCCCCTCTCTTTTCCCCACCCAGGTCCTAGAGACAAACTTTTCCACAGAGAGGAAAGTGAAAATAAAAGGGAAAAAACCTATTTATTTAAAATTATAAAAACAAAAAGAAAAACCTGTGGAATCAGCTGTTAGATCCCAAAGCCTTTCTCTTCCCTCCTGGGAGTAGCTTCCCCTCCGGGGCCCCCAGAGGGGTGCTCAGAGTCTCTCTCTGGTGGTTCACTGAAGAATCTTTCTCGCCTGTCGTGCCACGAGAATCCTCCAATTCTCAGATGACGAAGAAAAAAAAATTTGAGGGAAAAAAAGTCCAAAGAAAGGCAGAAAAAGAAGCAGTCCCAGAGAGAGCAGGCAGCTTCTTTTCCACCGCTGATCCCGAGAGAGAGCCTCCCGAGGAAAAAAAAAAGTGTGTGTTTTGTCCCTTTCCCTCCCATTGTCCTTGAAGGGAGGAACATCACCAAACAAACCAGAACAGTCTCGACCAAATGTATAGTTACAGAAGGGTTGTTGAACTTTCCTCTAACATAAGCAGATGATAGGAATACAATACTCAGCTAACCTAGGACAAGACCAAAGGTAGTGAAGAAAAGAATGTCAGAGCCAGGTCCTGCTGCAGCAGCCCTGAGCCTTGGGCTGAGACATCGTGGGAGTAGGGGCTGGACACGGATGTCAGGAGTCCTTGGCTACTGCTTTGGGGCTGATTCATGCCCTGGTTGTGAGTCCTCTTCATGTACTATCTACCAGATTCACTATTTTGTTCAAAAGTCGCTGTTTTGGTTGTTACAGGACACCAATATCGTATTTGTCAGCCTCTGTACTTTTTGCCAGCCCAGACCAAGGTCTGCTGTCACAACTGCTGCTGTCTGGATAAAACCAGAACACGGAATTTCTGGAAAACTTGCTTTTGTGAGATTTCCAACCCAAATTAATGAGTTGTGGAGAAGCAGAGCCTTTGATGTACGTACAAACACCATCAAGCTCCCAGCCATCTTGAACTCAAGGAACTCCCAATCCTCTTCCCTGCAATTAGAGCAAGGACAGCTGGTGCTCTCCATGACCAACAATGCTGTGTTTTGGCTCAGAATTGTCTCTGCCAGCAAGGAGCTGCTGTGTGAGTTAGAAATCCACGTGTGGTTAGCTGCAGCTCTGGATTTTTGCAGTTTACATTTATTTACACAAATTGGATTGACTCTGAATTCTACAGCTTTATTCATTTTCTGTCGCAGTATCATGCGAGGGAGCAAAGCCTCATTTTTTTAACCAATTCTTGCCCTGTCAGTGCAAGATCTAATGCTAAATTTCCTGTGGATATGTAGGAATCCTGACATGGCAGATGGGTCTATCCTGTGTTGAATTATGGAACACATTGTAAAGTACATAGCTCCTTGATAGACCTTAATTACACCAGAGGAGGCAGCCTGTATGATTTAGGCTGAAAATTCGCTCCAAACGAATTTTCAGGCTCCAAAAATTATCAAACACCCTTTAATGCCACCACAGAAGATGATGCACTCAGGTGACATGCACAAAGAGGAAAATAAACATAAAATTTTGGGGTGGAAAACAAGGACCATGAATGTCATGGATGAGTTCCTTTTTGATGGCATGGTGGGGTTCCTCACCTGTTCCCTGGGATCCACGGTGAGTTGATTTCAGCAGGAGGAATGCTGCTGCAAACCTTTCCTCTCTTCCCTCTCACCCCTCTCTCTTTGTTCTCCCTCTCATGCAGAGACAGAAGATCCTCAGCAGGTAAAAGTGGGGTTTTTTTCTACAGCCACTGTCACTTTGTTCCTCCTCTTCCAGGTGGTGTTTGCAAGACCAGAACATTCCTAAAGCAACTCAATTTATCTGTGCTCGCTCCCACATCCATCACTGCGGTTGAGGGCTCAGGAAATGAAGGATTTGGGGTCACCGCTCCAGATCCTGGCCCTGTAACAACCCTGGCATCTCCTGTCCTCCTCCTGGGCAAGCCCAGCACCCGGGCCCGTGCTCCCCTCGCCTCTCCTGGCCGTGTTCCTCCAGGCCAGTGTGCTTTGGCTGCCTCTCTCCGAGCTCTCGGGTTCTCAACCCGGAGTTATTTCAGGCAGCGCTGCTCGGTTTCTCTTCCAAGGGCTTATGAAACGCTCTTCTGGGACTCTTCACCTGACTCATTGTTTCCTCTGCCACCCCACGCTGGGAAGCACCGCCTGCCGATGACTTCTTTGGGAAGCTCCTGAGGAGAGGAGAGCAAGAGGCGCCAGGCAGAATCGTTAACCCCCGGGTTTATCTGCAAGGGCTCAGAAAAGTGGGGATTTTTCTGCTTTTTCTTTCCTTCTCAGCAGTTGCCCAGCTGTGGCTCTTTCTCTCTGGGAGGAGGTTTGTTGTCACTGAGCTGACACCCCAACACACATTTGGGTCACCTCTCAGGCCAGGCCCAAGGGCTGAAATAGGGACCACTCGGTCCTTAGGACACGCCAGAATTGCTGAATGCCGTTTAACCACACCCATCATCAAAGGCCCGAGCGCTCCCATTGCATCCGCTCAGCTACAAACCACAGAGCTCCTTTGTTTCAGTCAATGGCAAACAGTCGGACATGGAAGCCACCCACCTTCAAAGCCCTTCTGTCTGTCTGTCTGTCTGTCTGTCTGTCTGTTTGTTTGTTTGCCATCGTGCTCGGGTGGGCTTTTCCCACCACCTTCCCGCTCCATGTGTCGGAGCGACCCCTCGTAAATGTGAACACTCTTCTCATTTCTCCTCTTTGCCCTGCAATTTCTTGCCTTTCAGCTGGAAGCAAGGAAATGGCTGCTCGGTGCAGATGGGATTAACCCCTTTTCTTCCTCACTGATGGTCTGAAGTTTTCCCCCTACCTGCTATTTTTATTTTATGAAGTTTTTTCCCCCTGAGACTCTCTAAGGAATTATTTCTCAGCTTTGAGGCCAGTGATTTCGAAGTAAGGACAAATATGGTTCCAAATCTACAAACAACTCTCTTTCCTGTCCAACATATTCTTCCTTCTCAATTGCTCCTCTTCTTATAAATCACAATACCTCTGATAAAGAGAACAAATTCTTCTGCAGGGAGGCAGACAAGGACCCACATATATATTAATAAACACAGGCTTCAAAAAGATATCTCATGACCTCCATCTAATGTTTTCTAGCCCAGATTCTTGCAGCAATAAGGCCCTGTTTGATCAGATTACATGTCCATCTGCCCATCACTCTTCACCAATTACTGTGGAATTCCCTGCCATTTTCTGGTTGGGTTTGATGAGATCTTCAAGATGTTAAGTTCCTGCAAGGTCAGTGAAAAAATAAAAGGGTGGCCAGGGAGAAAAGTTGAAGCAGGAGATCAGCTCTTATGAAACCTCATCAAATCCACATGGGCACTCACATTGAAATCACAAAGCCATAGGAAACCAAGGTTTATTAATCCCATTGCTGATGGAACAGTTCAGATTTTCTTTCCGTTTCTGTTTTTGTTTGTCCGCTTGTTTGTACATTTTCTAGAACAAATAAGTCACTTTTGTGGAGCACTACAAACTTCACAGATCCAACCCTAACACACTGCTGGCTAAAAACACTCAGGAATTTGGGAGTCTTCCATCCAGACCCACATCCAAACCACCCCAGCTGAGATCCATAAGAAGTAACA
>NW_026623716.1:286202-315596 GCF_030028575.1 Malurus melanocephalus | reverse complement strand
GGGATATCGAGCCCACTTTGGGGCATTCTCTCAGCTCTTGGAACTCAAAGCATTCTGATCCAGCATCACTAGAAAAACCTTCATTTGAAGGTGGTGCAGCACTGGCCAGGTCCCTCAGGAGGTGGTGACAATCTCCCTCCTTTGAGTTGTAAAAGCCAGGTTCCATTCCAAGCAGGACCCACAGACCTTCAGAAAACTCTTTCCCACCAATATTTCTGTGATTCTGGGAATAAATTTAATTTGTTTTCCTTTTTATTACGCTCTGTCTTGGCTGGATTGGTTCAGTAAAACTCCCTCCTSTACCTGCAAATGCTCTGTGACTGGAATTTCCAGGTTGTAAAATACCTGGATATTCCTTGGATAAAGAACACATCAAAGGCCAGTTTCTGYCTGCCCTTTCTTGTCACAATAGTGAAGAATATCACTATTCTTYTGTTTTGTTTTTCTTTTTGTTCTTCACYCTATTTGAGTGTTTCCACAGCTTCATTTGTACATGTGTGCTCSGAGTTCACAGCATCACAAGAGCTGAGTGCATCACCCATGTTAGCTCTCAAGAATTATTATTTTAGAGAAATGAGGCTCCTGCCACTTTCCCTGTCACAGGCTGGTCCTTAGCACTGAATTAAAAGTGGAGAGGAAGGGCCAGCATCGTCTGCCAGGTCCGAGGAGCATTTTCAGCTCATTAATCTAAYTTTTCACAGCCCAGCTCCTGTCCCATCTCTGAGGAACAACACCACAGAAATCTTTGTGCTTCACAGCAATGAAACCTTGAAAAGAGAAAACAGTCACAGACAAAATACACAGAAGTGCCCGTGAAGATTGAGTTTCCCTTTCTTTTTAGGATGAAAACAAAGCTACCAMAGAGTGGGGAAACTGTGGATACCCCACTAAGCACATCTGTGTCATCAGTGCCCACTCTTGGACAACCTGTCCCCAACTCCATTTTGGAAAATTCTTCCCCTTTCAGCAGATCAAGGCTCATTAATCAACAGCATGGATGTTGCTGATTCAAAGAATATCTGAGAAAGAATGGAAATAGATAACATAACCCCAAATCTCTGTTTGCTAYGTGGAGGCCTTCAGTTCTGATGAATAATCTGTATTTGTCTCTTTTACCTACTAAAATAAGCAAATAGCCCCAGGGTCGGCTATGAGCACTCACTCTGTCCATAATCCTGATTTGTGAGGCAGATAGGCAATGAATTTAAAATTAGAAAGGGCTAAAAATACTCAGATTCAGAATATAAATTTCATTTAAAGTCAGTTTGCGATTGCTAAAGACTCCGATTCATTAACCAGCTTGTCTGAATATTGTCATGAAAACCTAAGCTTTATTGAGTGCTAAAAGCCTTAAAAAAGATGGAAACATATGAAAATAAGGACATAAATTCCCTGCCACCACCACCACCACTCCAAGAGSAAGGGAGAACCAAACCATAACAATGGGCTCATTACAAATGCTCCATCATTTTGCAATAACCAAGCACTTAAAATGCTCTTGGTAGCCGCTCTGAGGATGCCATTTTTTTTCATTATGAGCCCTACTTAGTGCATAATTTATATCTGGCAGGCCAGGGATAATCCTACAGTGWGAATGTGCTGTGAGACTGCTGTAATTACAGCAGAGCTGTGGTTGTGGGCCTCGTGGAACTGATCCTTCCTTTAAATTGCGGCGGCGATAAGAACAAATCCAACACCGCGTATCTGTGCGTGTAACCGTAGCTGCCCTCCTGCTCATCTGCTCTCCCTCTGTATGTAAAAGAATGACTTTTCCCCCAGTCTTGCATCCCCCCAAACCATCAGCCAGTCAGATCCTGGCCCCGCTGGAAACGGCAATGAGAGATTTAAAGGRATGGGATGAAACCAAGGAAAACATCCAGATGTTTCTTTTCCGTCCTTTTCGGTCTGCGCTCCGTTTTCTCCAGTAAGTCACTAAAACACTTTGATGTGAGAATTTTATGTTGGTGATGGCTTTGCAGCAGCCAAGCCACCAGACAATAATCCCTTGGTGTCGATGTTCATTGGCTTTGTCTTCTTCTTAGGACAAAGGAAAAAAAGACCTAAAACWGTTCTCTACCAAAAATAACTTTAGAAAATAAATATTTTGGCCCCTTCTTGCGAAAAGTCAGTGTGACATTTAGAGGGAGCTAAGAAAAGGAGTCTTTCCTGCCTTAGGAAGAAACTTAGCTTAACTTGGGTCCTGTTAACTTCGTCATACTATTACTTGGGCACTGTTTGGTATTAGTCACTAGCTGCTCCCTCTCAGCTTTATCCAATTTAATTTCAAATATAGTGCAAACAGATGCCTTTATGTTTCATTTTTAAATCATTTATTGTTCTACATGTAGCAAAGAAGCTTAAAAAAGAATGCGAAAGAATTGCCAGAAAGGTTTTTTGGTTTTTTTAAAAGATATATATATATAATTGCAGTTGTGGTTGCTGYGGTTTCTTTTGGGTGGATCAGAAAAAAATCAAGTCTTCCTTCCTCGGGGATATAAGGGGAAAAAAAAAAAAGAAGAAAGGATGGAGAGGAAAACTCATTCTCATGTCTAGTGCTTTTTATCAGTAATGGAATGAAGCAATCAGGTTTAAGGGCTTGTCTAGACAGACAACACTGGCGCTGGAGTAACTCCCGCGGTGTAGTAAAGCCTGTGTAAGTCCCAAACGCTGCTCACAGCAGCAGAGGAAGCCACAGGGATGCAAAACCACCAGGCAGAGTGAGGGAGCTCCAGGTCCTGCCCAATCCCAGCTTAGACAATGCAGAGCGTTTGGGCAGGGGACGGCCAAACAAAATTTGATAAATTGCTTTTCATTTTAATTTATTCAAGTGCTCCAAAGCAGCATTACCATCACAACAGAGTTGTTGATCAATCAAAGTATTTTAACAACTTGCTTCTTCTGGAGAGGATGGGGCTGTAAATGAAGAAACATGAAGAATTGCTGAGAACAGTTCAATAAGTCCAGGTTTTAAAAGAGAAAAATATGGAAAACATAAAAGGCTTTAAACTGACAGAGAGTAGGTTTAGATTAGACATAAGAAAGAAATTCCTCCCTGTGAGGGTGGGGATGCCCTGGAACAGGTTTCCCAGAGAAGCTGTGGCTGACCCTGGATCCCTGGAAGTGTCCAAGACCAGGATGGATGGGGTTTGGAGCACCCTGGGACAGTGGAAGGTGTCCCTGCTCATGACAGGGGTCTTTAAGGTTCCTTCTAACAGATATTTGAACAACAGATGAGCAACAGATGGGCAAAATATTCTTTGAGGAGTTTGCTGACTGAGATACACAACAATAGAGCRATACCTTGGTTTTACTCTGCTCTGTTTGTCAACAAAGCTTCGAGCACGTGGCAGAAGCCACTCCGTGTCATTATCCCCATTTCTCTGGCAGGGACACCGTGTGACTTCCCAAAAGCCTCGTGACAGCTCATGGCAGCYTCAGAGAGAGCAAGAACTCCTGAGCTTCTTCATATCCTGCCCTTGGGAACATGGGGGAGTGCTGGCCTTAGCAGTGCTTGGGGAACGATGAACTTCAAGGGCTTTTCCATCCTCAGTGACTCAAATATTCCATGATTTTCACGTCTAGGAGAGGTTAAGCCTGGCTGGGTTAATTTTTTAGCAAAAATGGRGAGAAGCTTTGTTCATATATCTCCAGTGTGACATTCCCTTTAGTGGCCGTGTTGCTGGCAAGTCCTGAAGAACCCTAAATCCCACCCCATGAAAATGAATTATCCAGGAGATGGGAAAAGCCTGGTGTGCCCATAAAACGATAAACCAGAGGTCAAATCCTGCTCTCAGCACACCGTGACCTTCCCAAAGCCATTGTGGGGAATTAAATTAGGACAGATAAAGCCCAATAGCCCCAAAACACACTAAACCCCATCAAAGATTTCAGTGTTTATCAACCAGCGCTGGTGGAAGTCAGGGGACAAACCAGACACAGCTCAGATCTGCCCTATGTTTCACCACCTCTAACAGGAAAAGGAAGGTTCCTCTTCAAAAAAAAACCCACAGAAACCCCGCTGTCGGAGTCAGAGGGCACACATGCAGGCACTGATAGGGAAATATAGGATCACAGGAAACAGCCAGCCAGCCAGAGCTGTCCTGGAAATGCTGATATTTGTGTAATACTGAAAAGCTTTTCGCCTTTCGGATCCTTCCATGAGAAAAGGCTGAAATATTTGCTGTACACATTTCTGAAAAAGAGAACATACCATACATAGTTAAAGTAATGACTAGTGCTCTTAATCCCAGACACAAACTTCTCACTGAAGCCTTTTTTGGGCTGGGTCATGTGATTTATTCGGTTTTCAGCATCTATATATAAAACCAATTTTTTTTTTTCTTCCTGGTTCATCCTTCCCCGTGTTCTAAAACCTGCATGCTTCATGAGCTATTTTGGTTTACCACATGGCTTGGCACTTGGTATTTTTTCCTATGATGTGAAAACAAAATTTCAGCTTGGYTGTTGGTGGCCATGACCTGAGATGCAAATCTTCTCCCTCAATTAGGGCTCTAATGAGTGGCTAATTACCCTTTCTGGTTGGCCAGGTGTCCCTATTACTCAGWGACATTAAATAGGGGTTTACCAAACCCTCAAAGTGTGAGCTCTTAATCCCTATGGACTCCCACCTTCCCTATGGACAGTCCTTTGACTTTTTGGTGCCAAAAGCCATGGTTTGGGGTAAAAAGCGTCTGTTTTGTGCAAAAAGCCTCAGGATCACAGGGAGMAGAGCAGGTCTGAGCCCTTTAGACTCTTGATGTGCTGTGCAGAGCTGCCCATCTTCTGGCAGCAAAGCTTTTATTTGCTGTGCATAAATGAATACTAAACACGTCCTCGAGCCTTCCATGTCCAGTCAGAAAACTGCTCTGCTCAGCCACACACATGACATCATCACCAAATTTAGTTGCAGGAAAATAAAACCAGGATTACCTGCATTTTTAGCACCAGGAGAGGGGAGGGGTAAAAAAAAAAAAAAAAAAAAAAAAAAAAAAAAAAAAAAAAAAAAAAAAAAAAAAAAAAAAAAAAAAAGGATGGGGCCTCCTTTGGGGCTGGGTTGTTGAGTTTGCCTCTTTTATTTTCTTTTTTTTTTTTTTATAAATTCTGATCTCACTTCGTTTTTTGTTTACAATTAGAGACACACTGAGGGGAGACTTTTAATGGAGAACAGAGAAACCTTTTGAGTGGGGGCACATTAAACACATTAACTGGGGGCTCTCCAAGCTGTCTCTGAGAGATCACGTGTGTGCAGAACTTGGCAAAACCTCCCATGCTCTGAGCCCCTGAAGCCTGACTGGGATTTCTCTCCATGGGGCATTTTCTCCATTTTCACTCCCACCAGCTCAAGAACCCCTCAGAGCATTCCCAGAGTCCCCCAAGTCCCCACAGGGGGTTGAAGATGCGTTTTCTGGGACATAATTTAGCACCCTTTGCTTGGTCAGAGAAAAATCACCCCGGTATCCGCCTGACTTGGTTGAAATGTGGTTTTTTTCCCAGCTTTGGAGAGGCCCATGCACCCAGGCACCATCTCCCAGAGCTCGTGTGTACTTTCCTGAGCTCAGCCCCATTGTTCTGCCCCCCACCAAGTCCCTATTGTTCGTGTCCCTTTGCTGGTGGCATCTGGCTCAGCCAAACTCCTCCTGAGTTTGGGGCCCAGGCTGCGGGGTTTGCTCTGCTCTGTAGGGTTGGGGTTTTGTTTTTTCCAGGAAAGATTCCGAATGATCATTTTTAGGGGGCCAGTTTTAGGCAGTGTACACTGAGTTGATTTGTAAAAAAAAAAAAAGGTGTTGTGGTGCAGGTTCAGCAGATCAGGTGTTTTGGTGGCAAGGTGGAAGTCTGAAAAATGACAGCCCAAATTTACATATTTGTTCTTAAAACTTGCAGAAAAATCCCCCTTTTTCTTTTTTTTTTTTTCCCTTTCCCATCTCTAACAGGTGCTATCCTGTTGGGCTTTATTCTTAACAGTTTGGGAAAGGTTTGAGCTGCTCCATCATCACATGTCCTGCAGCTCAAAYCATTCTTAAAGAATAAATCCCAACACTGCAGCAATAAAGGAGCCAGGGAACAGAAACAGCATTGATTGGCAAAGCTCTGGCAAGACCTGACTTCTCCTTGGGTGCTGGGCTGTACCAGGGGCTCCTTTAGGGGGATGGCAGTGCCAGAGCAGAGGRAAATGAGCTGTCTCTCAGGACTGTCACCCCACTGACAGCCCCACAGCGTGCACTGCTTCCATCAGGAACGTTTGTGCCAAAACATCGGCGCTCCCTCCTTTTCCATGGGGAAAATGGGATAATGCTGCAGCTGGGGCTCCACTGAAGTGTYAATAAAGTCACTTTTTAGCAGTGTGACCACTGCTCCAGAGGTTCCTGATGAGTGAAGTGTCTCTAGTTTCCAAGCTGCTCTCCTGACAGCAGATGTTGTCCAAAGCAGATGTTGGCGGAGTCGTAGTGATGCCTGATGATTTTTGCTTTTCCTTTTTATGCTTTCTGTACCCTCTATGCATTCCCCCGCACCCCTTAGCCCACATGTCTGTAATTCCTGTACCCTGATATTCCAGCTTAGTTTAGGAGTTCTGCTGGGCAGAGAGACCAAGCATCCTCAGGAAGGGCTCAGTGTGCCCTGTGCTATCTTAAACCCGAGCTCAGCCTTGGGTGAAGCCTTCTGTCTGGAACATCTTGTGTAAACTGGGCTCTGGCCTCATCCAGGAGGGGATTCATTAGAATAGAAGGACATTACTGCATTTGTTAAGTTTCTTATTGGGGAATCCTAGATAGATATGTTAATTCCTGAAACCTATAAAACCTGTATCCCTGCTGTACACGGGTGTGCATTCTGCCATCAAGTTGTGCACCTGGGATCCCAAATACCGAGGTAAAACCCTTTTTATCCCCTTAACCATGTCTGTGTCATTATTAAAAACTGGCCTTTCAAGGCAACAGTAGCACCCCTTGGCCACCCTGGGGTGCCTTCCTTCTGACCCCACGCCTGTCCCACACCCCTGGCCAAGACACAGCCTGCCCTCCCCACCTCCCCAGAGGGATTTAGGGTGCAGAGAATGAGGTGAGGCACAGTCTGCTGCAATTATGGCAGCGTCACTTGGACCCCGTGGCAGCACTGCTGTTTGTGTCCCTGTTGCATGAAGGACAAGGGCAGGATCCCAGCCCTGCAGAGCTCMTGGGGAGCTCCTGGGGAGCTCTGCTGCTCAGGCCATGCTGGGAAAAGCTCATTCCCAGGTCCAGAGGGGAGATTTAGTTGTTCCGTGTGCAGGGTGGGATGTGTGTCCTTGGCACAGCCTTTCCAGCGTGGACACCCCAATCCATGGGGCAGATCCCCCTTGGAGAGGGGTTCCTGASCTGTGCAGAGCTGATGGGTGATCCCCAGCCCTCACTTTGACCATTCCAACCTGATGAAAGCAAAGGAATTTGGCTCTTCCCCACCAGCATCAGCCCCAGGGTGATTCAGTGCCCTGGGACTCCCTCCTCACCTGCAAGCAGAGCACAAAGGAGCAGACAGTGTCACTACACCCCCAAAATAAAGCTAAAAAAATCCCTCTGAGGCAATTCCAGCTGCAGTGACAGACTGAGATCACCCTCCACCCACGGGGGGTGACGGGGTCACAACTCTTCCCTCAGATCTGCAGAGAGAAGGTCTGGTTTTTTAGGACCAACTTCCAGAAAAACACCCATTCTCCCATGGCTGGTGAAATCTCTGTTAAATCCCAGCTCTGCAGAGAAGTTTTTACCTTTTTACTGATGTTTGCCTGTAGCCACAGAGCTCCAAACCCCCGGCCAGCTCAGTAATGCTGGCTTGGCTCCTTGATCATACATAAACCATTTAAATACACAGCAAATAAATAGACACGCTCTGTGTTTCTCCAGGAGGGCTTAGCACCTTTACAAAGGGATTTCTTTGATACTTAAGCAATAATAGATTGGCTTTCATTTTGCTAAGACCTTCCTTATATCAACATATCTCTTCAAGTACTACACTTCCTTTCATGAAACGCTGGAATTCTTTCATGTTGAAAATGCTTTTACAGCCAAGTCCTCAGTTGTGCTGGCATTTCTCGTGTCTTGAACTCCAAACTGGCTAACCGCAGTCTCAGAATTCCCAAAGGAAATAATGAAAATTCCTAAAATCCTTGGCAAGGAAACAGTTGAAATTTTAAATTGAGTTAATCGTTTTAGCGAAAATGCTTGTAATAAAATAAATATGGGGAGCTGGGGTGAGGAGGGGGGAAAATCTGCTTCAGAAATGAGCATCAGAGGAAAAAAAAAGGAAAAGGGAGAGAAGATCCTCAAAAGTGAAGTTTTCTCTGCTCTCTTAGAGTATTTTTTGTTAGGGATAGCTGCAAGCTCCTGCTGAAAGCAGAGCTTTGGGGGTGTCCCTCTGGTGAAAGTGAGATGCTTGAGAGCCCRCTTAGCTCCCAGATAACTCTGGTCCTAAAGGTCTGGTGTTAGTGATGTCAGGTGTCTTCAGCAGCTGTGAAAAGCTTTCTGAGCACAGAACCTGCTCTCTGGGACAGCACTTCTGTGACACCAGCAGGATTAAATTAARCTTCAACACAACCAGGCAACATAGATTCTTGAAAGTTTTTTTTTTTCTTCCTTTTTTTTTTTTTAATTAAATCTGAAAGACTCTAATTATAGTTGTTCAAACATCCAGGAGAACAAAACACACCATGACTTCTGCTTCTTCCTTTCATTCCTGCTAATACAATAAATGGCCAGAAGAAGACTCAATCATCAGAWCTCAGCAAATAATTTCCAGATGGCAGGTCATTTATGGAGACTCTTCACCACATTTTCTCTCCCTGCCCTTTGTAGGTGATCCAGCCCAATGACAATGGGAAAGAAGAGCAGCAGGATTGGGAAGGAATTCASCCTGTGAGGGTGGKGAGGCCCTGGWACAGGTTTCCCAGAGAAGCTGTGGCTGCTCCTGGATCCCTGGAAATGTCCAAGTCAGTGACCAGTCCTAGGCATGGGCCAAAGGAAAGAACTGCAATAATTACAAATGGAATTGGCATCAGAGCAAACCTTGTGGAGCTCTGTCCTGCAGTGGATCCCAACACTTTCTCCAGAGAAGCATCCCTGTTCTTTTCCTGTGGAGTTGCAAAATGTGCTGATATTAATTTTTTCAACAACCAAATTCCTCCCCCAAAAGTGGGGTGCTTGGTCCAGGTGCTGCAGCAGCTGAGCTTTCCTTGTCCTGTCTTGCCTTCCCCTTCAGAGAGGGAATTCACCAGTTATCCATAAGAAAGAATTGATAGCTGGAGAAAAAATTGAGATTTTCAAAACTGAACAATGTCTTTAAAAGAAAAAAAAAAAAAAGGAGAAGAGAAAAAGAAAATAAAAGAGGGAGCACAGAAAGAAATGGCTCTAAAACATGTGATGCTGAGGGGAGGTCAGGAAAACAGAGCCAGCAGGGGTAACAAGTCAGATAAGATCATACCATCAGCGAAAGCACTTGCAAAAGGAAGTGGATAGTGTTCTAAACCTCAATTATTTTAATCTAGTGCCTCACTGAAAACAAATTATGATCTCAGATAAAACAAAAATTCAGGCGAAACAAAGAACAAAGCCGTCGCAGCCATGATTTACAGTTCAAAGATACTCTGTTTGTTTCCTCTTCATCAGAGACCTCGATTTCCCCTTGAGAGCAGATGAATAATTAAAGGTGGTCCCTGACGATGTGTTTGCTGCTGCTCAGCGTTGCCAGCCCAGGGCCGATGTGGGGACAATGGTGGGTTAGGGACCCGCTGGTTGTATTCTCCTTCTGTAAATAAAGCACGGGACTCCCCTGCTGTCACAGTGAGCACGCTGCTTTGTTTGAGGCAGGAATCTCAACAACAGRCACACCAAGACTCGTGTGGTTTGTAAAACTGAGCTGAGCTGGAGCAGYGTTTGAGTTCTGCAGGGGTGGAGGGAGAAAATCCCCTCGCACCTGACAGGTCCAGCCAAGCTTTGGGTACAACACTCAGGCAGGGCAATAAGGCAGAGCTGTCCTGCCCCAAAACAGAGTGTAACTCATCACTCACACCTAAATGAGGCACAGACACCACACAAGCTCAGCTCCCTCATCCACACCCCCCAAGCGTGAGCTTGAGCTTTGCAGCCGTGCTGGGATCTTGTGTGAGCAGTGGAAAGAGGGGGAGCAGGGCTGAAAAGAGCTCTTCAGGCATTTGGGGTGGAATGGGCTGGATTTCAGAGGTGCCAATCTCTCCTCTCCAGCTCCAAAAGGTGAATCCTCACCTTAGACTTCGTTCCTGCCTTGTGGCCTTCAGTGAAGGGAGATGAGTCTGGCTAAAGTCAGGTAAACCTGGCACAGTGGGCAGGAGGCACAGCCAAACCATRTTTACAATTTTGAGATTCCTTGGCATCCAACCTGTAAAAGCCAGGGGATTGTTGCTCAAAAACCCCTCCTGGAGATGACCTCCTCTGTGTGACCTGAGCAAGGAAAGCTGTGTACCAACATAAACTCATTTTTTTTTATATGAGAGAACAGAGGGAACAAGAAAAATCCCTGACTGTAAGGCATCAAATCTGTCCTTGTGAGCAGTTTAACCCTGAGAATGAAAGAAAGTGAGAAGACTGCCTCTCTATCTGTGCATGGAGGCAAAATTCAGCATCCAGGAGGCAAAATTCAGCATCCAGGAGGCAAAATTCGGCATCCAGGAGGCAAAATTCAGCATCCAGGAGGCAAAATTCGGCATCCAGGAGGCGAACGGGGCTGCAGAGGAGCTGAAGGCTGTCAGGAACTCTATGTGAGCACAGAGCAGAGAGGATCCATCAGCACAGCTCYCAGGGAGCAGGAGAGGAAAGTGTCTGCACTGCAGCGTTCCTCACCCACGCTGGCACCCCCAGGACATGTGGACAGCATCCCGGATGGAGCAGCTCCCAACACCCGTGGGGTCCAGCTGAGGAACACGTGCTGCTGACAGGACAGCGCTGCTGGAGCCCAGGAGGGGACAATGGCAGCACAGCGAGCAGCTCAAGGGCTGCCAGCCTGCAGGAGAGGCCCTGCAGGAGGGTCATTGCTGGAGGAGAGCTCACACCCTGCCCAGGAGGGGACAATGGCAGCACAGCGAGCAGCTCAAGGGCTGCCAGCCTGCAGGAGAGGCCCTGCAGGAGGGTCATTGCTGGAGGAGAGCTCACACCCTGCTCCTGTGCTCCCCAAGGAGCTGCCACAGTCAGAGGGACAATAATGAAAGCTCTGCCCCTACTCCTCGCCCTGGTGGTGAGGCTGTGCTCCAGGACCTCTGGTTTAACCCAAATTGACACCAACTTGGCCAGAGCCCCCCAGCTGCACATTCCTTCCATACAGCTTTACAAGCTGCAAATGCAAAACCACAAACCAAGCCGGGAAGGAAATAAAAGGGAGCCTGAACCGTGCAGGGTCCCCCCATCTTCCCTCCTGCCCCCATCACCACAGCTCTGCTGCCTTGTCCCTTTTCCTCTGTGGTTCCTTATTTTTTTTAAAAGGCCTCCCAGGAGTGTCAGTTTAGCTCCTTGCCAGCACCAGTGTGTCCTGTCTCTGCACCCAGAGCAGAAATCAGCTTCCAACGCCAGATCATTCCTTGTCAGGTAGGACCACCTTCCTAGGAACAGGCTCCTGGTGAGGAGCCTCTAACCCCCTGGAAAGAGTCTTAACTACTTGAAAAAAAAAGCCTGAACTATAATTAAATAATTAAATAATTAATCCCAGCAACAAATGCCAGAGCCTTGCTGGACAAGGAAAACACTTTCCAGTTGGTCAGGGCTGCTGAAACCTCATCTGTGGAATTATGGATTCATGGAAAACCTCCTCGCTGAAGGCTCTGCCTGTCAGTGAAGGGGCTCACCTAGTTTTTGGAGCAGAAAGAACAGGCATGAATGGTTTTCCTGGGTCAGGCCAACCTCTGAAGCACCATCCAGGTGTTGAGCAGGTTGGTTCACACCCTGCAGGTTCCTGAGATGATGATGGGACAAAAAATGCCAGTTTACCCTCACCTGTGGCATCTGTGCCCACCTCTGCTCCAGACAACAGATCCTGTCACCACCTTCACCAGCGGGAGCTGGGCCAGCAGAGGTGGCACYTGGGGACGTGGTTTGGTGGTGTCCTCAGCAGTGTCAGGTTAATGGCTGGACTGGATGCTCTTAAAGGTCATTTCCAACTTATTCTATGGACACTTTCAAGGAACAGAGCCCCATTCCAGGAGCAGGACCACCTTCTAGGAGCAGGGTCACCTTCCAGGAGCAGGACCACCTTCCAGAAAGAGGGCCACATGTGTGTGTTTGCTCCAGGAGGCAGCTCTGGTGTCACCCAACTCAATCCCACGTTGGAGATGGGATGTTGGAATTCACACATCTCCCTCTGCTCTGCCCTGAAACAAACTTCATCAATCCTTTTCTCTCCCMCTCCTCCACCCAGACCTGACCTCAGTGGGAGGATCTCTGTTTCCAGCAGCTCTGCTCCTTGCTGGAGCTGGCTGGAGAGCTGCCCAYGYCTGCTGGTGTCTCTGAGATCTGTGKCACACAAMCAGGGCTGTCTCAATGGACTGAGCCATGCAAAATTGCCCTTCTGTGCTTTCTGGACAGATCTGAGTCACTCCATTGCATTCTCACCTGATATCTGCTGTGCTGACTCCAAATTTAGCCCCAGGGATGAAGGTGATTCCTCCTCTCCCCTTTTAGATGAGAGTCACGAGAGCAGCAAGAAATCCCAGGGAAGAGGGAGTCAGCACTGGTGTCAAGGGCTCGAGCAGGTTGTGTTGCTTTGCTTTTATTCTCCTTCTTCTCATTCTGATTCCAACGTGGCACTTCTTAATTTTTTTTTTTTTTTTGGTGTCTTCTTCTGCCACCTTTTTTCAGATACTGCCTGACCATACACCAAACTCTGTGAGTGTCTGAGGGTGCTCTGGTGCATTCAGCAGTAGTCAAAAGAGAGCAGAAAGTGAATCCTGTGGGAGAGCTGGGCTAACCCTCACCCAGGAACATTCTCTGGTTTATAAATACCAGGAAATTCACAGCGAAATGTGCAGTGCACCTACTGGGCCTTCTCWTGCTACTTTTGGAAGGATTAAAGCCCCCTAGGACAGCAGCTGCTCTCTGAAGATGTGTTTGCATGCCAGCACTGCTAATGCATAGAATAAACTGGATTTTTCCAATTGCTAATGATTTTAATCTTTTCCTTCTGTTTCTGAAGGGGCCGACACAAAGCAGAGTTGGCTCGTGGTGTTCCCTTCCCTTTTTCAGGGTGTTTTATGTAATGCTGATCACACACACACACTTGGGATTCACCTCCTGCTTCCCAAATCTGCTGCTCCCCAAAKGCTGAGCCACGAATCTGCCTGTTCTCTGATGGACCCAGCCCTGAGAGCCATGGACAGCCTGCCACGTTTTTATTTCCTCTTTAAATTACCTGTCGGCAGCAGCTGGGGTTCACCTCCTCCTCAAAGCCAAACCTGAGTATTTTGCAACTGAAGCAAAGAACTTCTACAAAAGGAATTCCTTTCCTTACAGCCCCTCCTGCCAGGCTGACTGGATGTCTCTGACTGACCTGACCACCTTTCTGCTTTCCAAAAAAATGCCATTTTATCATGAATTCTGCAAGTAGGATACAAGACTTTCTCTGTCTTCACCACAAAAGTGACGGACTTGGTCACCTTCACGCCGTGGCAGTGGAGGAGCAGAAGGCAGGAATCCCACAGAGGATCCCTAAAGGATGGATCCAGCTCAACCATTCACTCAGGACAGCAGCAATGACGGCACAGGCAGGTCCTTCAGAATGAAGAGCATCACCTTCCCCATCCCAGCAGGTCCTTCAGAGTGAAGAGCATCACCTTCCCCATCCCAGCAGGTCTTCAGAGTGGAGAGCATCACCTTCCCCATCCCAGCAGGTCCTTCTGAGGGAAGAGCCTCACCTTCCCCATCCCAGCTCCCGGGTGCACAATTAAAGAGCACAGTCCAGGGTAGATTCATGGGATATTGGAAAAAAAGGTGTGTGGGATCCTCCCCCTGTTAGCTTTCCCCACTGCAGCAGGTGGACTCCAACAGTTCTCCACACCTTTGATAAGACAAAGTGGAATGGTTTTAAACKGAAAGATTGGATTTAGACGGGATATTGGGAAGAAATTGTTCCCTGTGAGGGTGGGGAGGMCCTGGCACAGGGTGCCCAGAGAAGCTGTGGCTGCCCCTGGATCCCTGGMAGTGTCCAAGGCCCRGTTGGATGGGGCTGGGAGCAGCCTGGGATAGCAGAAGGTGTCCCTGCCCATGGTAGGGGATGGAAATAGATGTTTTTAATGTCCAACTCAAACTACTTCATGATTCCGTGATCCTGGACACATCTGGCCTGGCTGTAGCCCCAGCAACACGTGTACACCRAGTTCACATGTGCTCAACAGCAGTGACTCAAATCAAAAGGCTGCAGATCAACCCACCCTTTTTCCTCCCCTTTCCTACTCCCACCCCCACCCTGGGTCAGTACGCAGAGCACAAATCTTCTTTCTTTCTTCCTTTTTTTTCCCCCCCCTTTCGAAGCGAAACGTTCTGTATCTTATTTATTTTGAAAACAATTTATAAGGGCAATAATAACATCCTTTGGCTCCTTGCCTCCGTGGCCCCGGGCTCTATACATGCCTCATTATGGGAACAGCACACACCCTGCCATGTACAGGCAACTCGCTGCAGGCTCATTAAAATTCTGTAGGTATTGGCTGATCCAAACAAAGAGGAAAGCGCGCAGCGCTGGAAAGCCGAGCGCAGAAAGGGACTGCGGGATAGGTCGTGTGGTTCAGCGGGGCGGCTCGGAATCCTGGAAATCTGAAAAACCTTTTGTGGCTCAGCGACACGGCTCGAAATCCTGGAAATCTCTAAAAAAAAAAAACCTTTTGTGGTTCCTTTTGCATCCCACGTCGTTGCTCCCGGACAAACCGCGCGGTTACGCCAGGAGGCAGTCGCTTGACACGGATCCGCGCCGGGGCCGGCGTGAAAAAAAAAAAAAGAAAAGGAMAAGAAAAATCGTGTTTTGCCTTTTGTAGGAGGAGATAAATAACACAAGAATCARAGTGGATGTGACAGAAAGCTTTGGAGAAAAATCCTTGGTTGGAAGAGTAACGCGCCTCAAAATGGCGAAGARGAGGAAGAAAAATGTGCAGAATGTCCTTGCGTCGTGTAAAGAGTAATTGCGCTGGAAAGGAGCTATAAAGTAAGTAAACACGGCTTCCAATTTGATCCATATTAAGATTTATTGACCCTGAAAGTCAATAKTCTCTGCAGCAGGGCCAAGGCTAACATTGAGATTGAGGCCAATGGGAAAGTTGTAATGAAGTGCTGGTTAAGAGGCCCTTGCAGAACTATCTGGTTTTGCAGGAGGGTTGGAAGTCTTTCCACATGATCAGCCCCATCTTCCTCTACATTTCAAAGGCATCCAAATCTGCCAGTTTTTCTGTGAAATCCCAGCCAYATCAATGCTGTGCCAAACTGATAAACCCTCTGGATAAATTTTCCAGCAGAAGTCCAAACCACTTCGATGCTACAATCGTCCCAAGGCTTTGATCGTGGCCAGGACCTGCTCATCCCTATCCAGTGTAAACACAAATGGAAGAAAAAGCTGACCTCAGCTGATGATAGGCTAGGAACATGTTTAGTGAGGCTGTAGGAAAAGCAATATTAGTGAATTTCTGCCCTTTGACAATTCCTGCTTTAGGRAAGAGCAGACATACACCATCCCAGCACAGATTTGCAAGGTTGGGCAAGGAGAAAGTATTCCTTTGGCGTAAATAAAGAAGTGACAGCTCACTCACAGGGAGAGAACCCATCCTGTGCTCTCACACACTGGCCTTGCCATTGCAATTTCACAATTTTGTTAGAAATTCGCTGTGGGATGTTAGATGGACAGAGAGCAGGCAATCTCGGTATATTAAAAATAAAGCTCTTGCCCAAAGTCWGCTCTGAGACACAGCATTATAGCCCCAGAATATCTGTGCCTGCAAAAACCTGGATTTCCAAGGCTGGTTTGGGCACTTGCCTAAAACTTTACTGCACCTGCAGAAAGATTTGTGTCCCAGACAAGTTCTGTTTCCCTCAGTTTTACCGATTAGGCCAACAAATGATACCACTTTTCCAAGAGAACCTTTGCTTCCCTAAGAACAATCTGCCAAATATTCCTTAGCAAGAGATGGGGAACAGRGCTGGAGAGAAGAATGAGCCTGGGGTTGTTATGAACCTGGTGACAGAACAATCCAACAGAGCTCACCATGGATTGTACGAATATTTTTGGAGCCTATWCAAGACCACAGCCCTGACAGGGAACACGGATTTCTTTGGAGCACAGAGGGAAAGCAGCACAGCACTTATTTCAATCCAGTTCCAGAGGAGCAACTTACTTTTGAAAGTACTTTGAATAAAGTTGCAAGGATTTCCMCAGGTTTGCTGTGTTTGTACATTTTAACGTCCCTCTCCAGCTGCTCGCTTTCTCCTCGTGCTCATTAAGACATTTGGTTTTGTTACAAGTTTTGGGCAAAAGGAAATCAGCTGTATGTATATTCAAACAGCCTATTAAAATCAAGAGCMCCATGTACTGGCACAGAAGAATTTGTGGTGTTTTTCATGCATTTCTGGGCTCAGCGAGGCTGTTGCTGTGCACAGCAAGCAGCACCTCACCAGGGTCCTCCTCACAGCTTTGCTCACCTATACTTCATTTTTCCTTCTCCAAAAAGCACTGGCTTTGGGTCAGAACCAGCAAAAAACAACTGAGGATCTTGAGGAAAAGGGCTCCTGGTGACCACTTTTGTCTCTCCATCCTCTCAAACATCTCCCACTGCCCCTCTGCAGTTGTGTCTTGGTCTGTGGCAGCATCTTCTTCAATGAGCTAAAATGGGAAGCCCCTCAGCAGGCTCTGAGGGACGTACCCAGGATGCTTGTGTGGGAATTAATCATAAAACTGGAGAGAAATATGGACAGATGGGAAGTATGTGATCCAAGGGGAGGTTAACCCCTGACCAGTAACACAAGGCTGCAAGCCACACTCCCAGACCAATGGGGCAAGCCAGGTTTCATGGAAAGGACATTTACTGGGAAAGGAGATTTACTGCCCACGATCCAATGGCAGCTACAGACACATCCCCCAACCCACATTACAGCCCTTCCTCAAAACACAACCAGGGAGAAGCCAGCTCTCACCCTAAACCTTTATTTAGCTGCGTTTCACAATTACTGCRGATCTTGGCACGGTGGGCATGGCCCTACATGGACAGGAGAGCGCTCAGCAAGCAGGGAATGTCGTTTTCCCACACTTTCTTACAGAATCAATTTTCTTCTCCCAAATGACAAACAGAAAACAGAAGGGGAAGGAGAAAGCTGTTGCCATTCACTGTTGCATTAAAGACAACATGGCCACAGCAATTTTTGGCAATACAATTTTGCTGTGTTACAAGATACAGCCTTTTGCATTTCTGCACAAAAACGTAGYTTGTCCCTAAAAGAGGCCACTATTAATCTTGTGCAAAATATTAAAACATTCCCACCCAAACCCTTTCATCAGCACTCGGGTATTCGAGGCGCTTCAACCTTGAAAATAAATTTTTTGAGGTCCATCATCAGTGAACATCACMCCCTTTGGGAGCAGGGAAAGGCGAAAGCAGCAGCTGTGACGCTTTGAGGCTGAGCTCCAGCTCTCGGCTCAGAGAGTTTACACCTTTAAGAGGCACAAAACAAAAAAGAAAACCAATCCTTGAGATGAGTCACTCCAAAGTGTGCCCATTTTGCTCCTCGCAGGGCTGAGCAGCCTCGCACAAAGCCCCGGGGCTTTGCAGGCTCCTCGTTTGGCAGGGCTCAGCGGGGCCGGGGAATACCTTTACGCTGGAGAATTTGGCTCGTAAGGAGGCTTTTCAGGAACATGGCAATTGCCCACGTGAACGCATGGCTTCCTGCATTAATATGCTAAAGAGACAAGACAAGCATCTTTAGCTACAGCTGAGGACTAATTAAGACTGCTCTTTTACAAATATTGCATGGTTCATTCCATTCTCCCTCCCGATTAAGAACAAAAGAAGAAAGAAGTCATTTATTGTCATGAGTCACTTCAGATACAATGGAAGGAATTCCAACAGATGACTGAGACAAAACAAAAGCTGACATTATGAAAGCCATGTCTAAACACTAATTTAAACTGTCAACTTGCTAGCGAGGAAGGTTCATGACAGAGGGAGAATTAAAACTTAAAAGAGCACATAAATCATTGAAGAGATTAGCGTGGTGTGATGGGGCCAAAGCAGCCACGCTGGAAACTTCGCTGGCTGGTAGAGAGCTCCTCGCAATTTGGGGGTCAATGCCGTGTTTTGCCAACAGTCCTGGACTAAAATGAGTAATTCAGGCCACGTTCCCAGAAGTGGGAGCTCTGTGTGAGTCAGTGGCATTGCTCCCATTTCCAGCAGGTGAGGATCAGACCCTTTGAGTCCCACGTTAGATAAAATCTGGCCCTGGCTTCCCTCTGGCTTATCGGAAGTGTTTAATTTCGAAAAGGAGCCAAAAAATGGCTTTGGGTCACATCCGGAGCTGCTGTAAATGATTGTGACTGATTTCCACCAGCTGGCTACACCACTCAAGAACCTTCCCTCTCAACAGGTATCTCCTGCTTTCTCATGGATGGATCTTGAAGTAGTGCCCTGTAATTCTCTGCTCATCTTCTTCTTAATGAAGAAACACAGCACATGAAAATTCACTGTGGGCTGCAGGGCTTCACTTGGGAATTTTTCTCCTACRTATTCGAACAATTTCTTATAAAAGCAGTGAGCACCCACTTTTCAGCCCATCTGGTTTTTCAAACAGGCCTCCAGCTCCACTTGTTTTGTGTAAGTCTTGGAACCACAGTTCTGCCCAAATGAAAGAATATTTTATTGAAGTAATGCAGTCTCTGTCTTTATCTACTAACTCCCCAAAACAGAGAAACCATTATGGATGACCAAGGTAGAACGTTCATACTGATGGATTTAAGAAGATTTAGCACYGATCCCAACTATTTTGAAATCCAGGTGACCCTGAAATCCACACAAGCAAAAACTGCATCTTTGCCTCAACTCAACATGCAGACTCCTTCCCTGCTTTCCTCACATATCAGAAAGCAACAAGTGACCCTGCTCCCTCCAAGGTTAGCTTAGTAAAAAGGAAAAGGCCAAAAACATACTTGGTAAGCTGCTGAATAAGAAAAATGTGGTTATTTACCCATCTGAGGGCACTGCCGTGGGCACTGGTGGGCAATACTGTGTCTCCTGGACACCAGCAATGAAGAAGATCCCCATCCCACTGTACCACTCCTCCAAGKATGGGATATTGATCACAGGCTCCCTTTAACTGGCTGAACATCAGTCTAAAATCAAGGGGGAAACTRCACTGGGAAGGTCCAGGCCTTCACATCCTGGTGGAATTAAGTCACTCTCAGCTTTGGCTCCAATTCAGGCAGAAGTTTGAAAAGTCAATTTTAAAATAAATAAAAAAGAGGGAAAGTAAATGAGATGCAGAGCCCATTAACTTAGAGGGATGAAATCACTGTGGAGTTTAGGAATAATCAGGATCCTTTTCCAGCATCCTCGTGTTTCACTGAGCTTGGTGCAGAGGAACAGATTTTTTTCTTCACAGATTTTTTTTCTTCACAGATCTTTTTCTTCACATCTTTGCCATGGAAATCACTGCAGATTTTACAATATTGCCATGGGCTACTTGTGTTCTGGTGGTCACTGGTGTTGGGCACTGCAGAAAGGCCGACCAAAAAGACTGACTTTGTTCAGTCAAGAGGAGACAGAAGACAACAGGTAAATCATGGGATGGAACCGGTCACATCCACAAAAGGTGAGGTTTAAAAAGAATTAGACAATAATTTTTTAAACTATGGAGAGCTTCTTACAAAGACCAGGGTTTTGCAGAAACCAGGACAAGAAATGAGATCCTGGATGAAARCTTTAGCTGTGGGAATGGGGGAATCCTGCAGTGTTAAGGATGTTCTGCAGAGAGTGTACAAAATTGAGCATGGATGAGAGGGCACTGGGATGACCAGGAGAAGATGAGGCACAATATGGACAAGAGAAGAGGCATGGCTGTATTATCCTTGGCATTCAACAGAGAAAGAAGTCATGCACCAGGCTGATATCTCATCCTACAACACCACTGTAACACCACTGCAGCTTTCCCAGAAGAAAAATTAGCYTCAGCTTAAAATTGCAGCAGTGCAGGAGTGAATCTGCCCTTTCCTTTCCACGCTGACATCAATAAAGCTACACCCAGGGTAAAATGAACCCCAGGACAGTGATTCTGACACTTTCACAATAGAAACTTTTGGGGTTTTGGACTTGTTTTGCTTTCCTTTTTTTCCCCCCTTCCTTTATTTTAACGATTCTCAACTAAACCCTCTTCCACAGCGTGGAAAGGGAGGGAGATGTCCCATTTGGGCTCTTTGTGTGAGAAGATCACGAGGCAGGAGTCAATGTAGCTGTGCTGACAAACAGATCAGGCTTTGGAGAGCTGAGCCTGAACGTTACCTTATGTTTCAGCAGCTTCACTGGCTCCAGCGCCTCAGACTGCCTGAATTTCCCACCAGCTCAGCACAGTTCCACATATTTTAGGTGCTGAATTAGTCTGGAGCTCAAAGGAGCAACATTTCCAGACTCTTGAGGAAGAGCACATCTATCAGTTGAGAGCAGGAAGAGCTGCCAAGTTTTCCGAGGTTGTTCTTCTGCATCTGAAGTGCGGATGAGCTGCTTGGCCCTGCGGGGTTATTTAAGGACCCTCTGGTATCTGCTSTGATAGGAAGAAAACGTAAATATCCTTATGTGTGTGAGTGTGTTGATGGAAGAGAGGTCCATAAATCCATGTGCAGTTGGCTGCAGGTTTGCAAACACCACAAAAAGAGCCCCGAGTGTGTGTCCAGCACGGAGAGGTTACGGAACACTCTGTAACCCCGTAATGCGAACCAGAGCGGGCCCGCGAACCGCGCGGCTCTGCGGAGAATTCCTGACACCATCCTTTTACGTATTTTATGTTAATCACTTCCATCTCAGGAACACACACAAACAATACCCCATTAGCCGTTCCCTTTGGCACCCGGACAGCGGCGCAGGCTGCTGCAGTGTGCCAGAGCGGCGGCCGGAGCAGCCGCAGTCGGGACCGGAGGCCATCGCTGGATGCTGCTCGTGGGAAGACACCGAGTAGAGCCCAAAAAAACTCCTGATTTGGGTTTCTTTGCTGGTTTTCCTGCAGGATTTTCCAGGAGAAAAGTGTTGAGCTGCTCGCTGGAGAGGGCTGGAGGATGTTGGAGCGTTGCCACGATCCCAGAGATCCTAAACCTCTTCTTCGTGGGAGATGGGAATTTGTTCAGCACCGATGAGCAGGTCACCCCTCAGGCAGCACAAAAAGGACAGAATTTATGATCAATTGGCACCTGCCTGGCCAGGYTTCCCTGTCCTTTACCCAGCAGTAGGGGCACACAGAGATTTAACTCTTTAAATAAACCTTGTGACCGCCTGGAAAATATTGTCCTGGTGGAAAGAAAGGGGCTGGATCCCCACRAGCAGGGATGAGCAGAGAGGGTCTCACTGCAGATTGTGACACAAATATCACTGACAGAGGGCAGGTGGGACAGCTCTGAGAGCTGAGGGTACAAATCCTGCTCTTGTGGGGRGCTCATGGGGACCTCRGGAAGCAGGYRGAGGGAAAGGGAGGGGAGRAGGCATCTRCCACGTTTGCAGGAGTGTCAAAAAGAGTCCTCAGCCACAGCGAGGGAGATCCCCCATCTTTAATAAAATACCCACCCCATGGAAAGGGCAGAGGGCTTTGTCAGCACTCCAGGGAGGCAATTCCAGCAGGAATTGTGCCCCACTGCCAGCAGGGCAGGATCCACAGGGATTTCTCCATCCCCAAAGGTCCCCAGCCCACTCCAACAGACGGGAATCAGCCAGCACCATCCCACACCAGGTCAGCAGGAACCCCCAGGAAAAACAGAAAGGAGAAGATCTCTTCAAATCAACACCCAGCAGTTTCACCCGATTTTTTAAATGCTCTCAGATAGTTCATTTTCCTTCTCTGCCAGATTTTTTTTTGTTGCTAAAATGAAGATTTCAAGGGCTGACACGAGGCAGGCCTTTGGYTGCAGCAGAGCAGGACACGCTGGCACTGGTGCCACCGAGGAGCAGAGCCTGGGCTGGGACATTCCTGCTCAGGATGTACTTTTAAAGCAATTAAAAAGCAGCTCTGACTTTGAATAGTAACGCTGAAGCAGAATTCGCTCCAACATTCACTAGCCCAAATGTCTTCACTGAAATCATGCTGTTCCGCTATTGTTATTTAACAATAAATCCTGCCCCAGGGGAAATGCGTATAAATATGAATTTAAGAGTTCCCAGATACAAAGTATCTCCACTTTTTTTACCCTCCCGGGGGATAAATAGCWTARAAATCTTCCTACAAAGATGTGCTTTTCTTGATGGTTTTCACCTTAACGCTCTAAAATGATTCTGTATGAGGGGAGAGCATCGAGACACCACACCATGATGCAGAAAAGCATCTTAATAAATAAGATAATTCCTTTATTTCAGTGCTGAGGGGTTAAATACCATGGTGTGCACGCAGATGTGCTGCTCTGGAGCCCAGCTGGGCTGCTCTGTGGGAAGGGTAATGTGGATTGTTGTGTTCACTGCTCCTTTTCTCCATGTTTTGGCATCCAAGAGGAAGTTTTGGAATTGCCCGAGGGCTCCCACTGCCTTCTCCATCTCAGGGATGTGCTCTCCAAAGCAGAGGTGCTTTGGTTAGAAACTTCATTTTACAGCTGAGGGGAGGGGAGTCCTGAACCCCTAAACCTTCATTCCTTGTTCTTAGTGGTTCCAAAGTGGTGGCAGCCTGTGGTCTGCAGAGCAGGGTCTTAAAAAATTACTGAATTAGGTCTCAGCTCAGCATCACAGTCAGGGASACTCCCTGGCCACGTGGACAGCTGTTCTTCTGTGGTCCAAAAAATGCTGGTGGACAGCTTCAAAATCCTCCACTGAGAAGAGAAGAGTTGCTCACGTATATGTGATATCCCAAATCAGATGTATCTGGAAATGCAGATAATGTTGCAAACTCTCTAAGCATGGCAGAATGCAGAATTTACCTCCTTTTTTCTTTTTTTTTTTAACTCTTCATCCCAACAATATTCTCCTCTAAGGGAAACCCCAAMGATGATTCATTTAGGGTGGGGACAGGCACATGTGCACCTTGGCAAGGCATGAGGTGTGGGGTGCAAGGGATGCTGAGCYCAGGCAGAGTGTCCAACCTCCCTGACTGCTGGAGGAAGGACACCACACATTTTCCATGAGGGCTGGACACAGTCCCTGGGAGGAACTTGGTCCAGCCCCAGGCACTCAGAGAAATGTAGAAAGTAATCCAGCCAAAGCTCCACCTGGAGAGCGGTGGGTGGGAAAAAGAGCTCAATGATGGGGATGCCAAAAAAGCAGAGGTGATACAGCCATGGGGAGGGATCCTCCAAGAGCCAGTGCAGAGCAAAAGATTTGGGTTTCACCACTTTATTTCTATGTGTTTAAAGATTTGCGTTTCACCACCTTATTTCTATGTGTTTGTCCATCCAAAGCGTTAATCAATCCTCTGTGGTCACAACCTAACAGAGACGATCTCCCCTGCACAGTTACTAATTACTGCTGRTTCCCTCCATYAACATTTCTTTCACTCTCATTTTGCCCTGKTTTTTTCCATCAGTGCMYTRAACTTTGGAGGRAGAACAGCTYGGCTTCCCCARTCTTTTCCAAGGCACTGGTGGTACYRAGGGAGAATTAACCATCTTGAYGATTTTTGCTGCAAAACACTCCCTCTGCTCCCCTCCCTTTYCCATAAAAAGCCAGAAATGCCACTTAAATCACTATTGTTCCCTATGATTTAATTTCATACTGCTGCTCAGCAGCTACAGCTATTTACAGCAATCCCCAGCTAAGTGATCTTGGATAGTTAGGAATTTTTAATGCAGCGAGTTCATCCCCAAATTCAGCATCTCTCCTGGCAGCTGGGGTGTAGATAGGACATGTTTACTCAATGTGCTGGAAGCCCAAATATTTAGTTTGTGGTTTCAGTGCCTGAACAATCTGTGCTCCAGGGCTACGCGTGCAACTCGGAGACCTTGGAATGAGAGCAGGTCTGGGAGTGAAGGTGGAAATGTGTCTGTCAATACCCCAAATCCCCCCACAGCCGCATCCCACCTCCCCCAGCAGGGATTAACACAAACAGCCTGCTGATGTCCCCTCGACAGAAAAAGGTGGGGAACGGAGTTTTCCTTGGATTTATGAACTGGGAAGGCCGTTCCTCACCCTGATTGATGGTGAGCCCACRCGCTCCGCTCAGGTGTCGTGGGAGTGACAACAGTGGCAGAGCGCAGAAAGGTCTCGTGACAGTCTGTTAACTAATTTTCGTGTGCAGAGTGAAGATGTGGGGTTTTTCTGCAAAAAAAACCCCTATATTTAGCAGTGCTGAGGGTCTCTAAACAGAGCTTTGTGAGACGGTGGAATGGGGAAGAAAATACAAAAATACACGCAGGTACAAAAAGCGCTCYGAGAAAGCAATAACTTAAAAAACTTTGGAGGGATATCCCATAACACATTTATTGCCAGCTGGGGACTGGGATGGAGATCCAGGAGGTGATGAGCAGCAGGCTGCCCAGTCCTGCACTCCTGCTGGAATACCAGTGCAAAAAGAAGCTCCTGAATGGCCTTCCCCTCCATGAATTTCCACGGTTTTTACCCTGGGGAGATGGAGTTTCTATGGGACATTCCCACATGGATCTCCTTCCAGAACAGATGAGGAACCTCAGCAGAATCATAGAGATATGGGGGGCTTTTTCACATTGCTCTACATCCTTTTTGGCACGTTGTGGTGATGTAACATGCCTCTGAGGAAGAAGGCAAACCCTCAACCCCCAGCTGTGTGCAGAGGAGGGCAGAAAAGACACCAAAGTGGAGCAGGGAGGTGATGGAGGTGGGGAAGGGGATGGAGAGTCAATCCCATGAGGAACAGCTGAGGGAGCTGGAAAAGGGGCTGAGCCTGGAGAAAAGGAGGATTTGGGGCTCTGCACAACTCCCTGACAGGAGGGGACAGCCGGGGGGGTTGGGCTCTGCTCCAGGGAACAGGGACAGGAGGAGAGGGAACGGCCTCAGGCTGGGCCAGGGTCTGGATGGGCATCAGGAGGAATTTCCTCCTGGAAAGGGTGGTCAGGCACCTGAAASAGCTGCCCAGGGAGGTGGTGAGCTCTCCATCTCTGGAGGTGTCCAAGAAATGACTGGAGGCGACACTCAGTGGTTTTGTTGATGGGGGTGATCAAAGTCTGRACCTGGTGATCTTGGAGGTCTTKTCTGATATAAATGATTCTGTGATGTGTTTCACCCCATGGTCATCCATGGCTCAGTCCTGGGGATCACAGGGAGCATTCCCTGCCATCTTCACGCTGTGTTTCACCACCCCACACTTGCTCGTTTGGACACCCCAAGAAATGTGATTTCATCCCAAACAACCCTTTAAAATACTCCAGTTGAACCCCTCATCACCAGGCAGTGTTGTTATCAAATATCTGCAGGAAAACAACCAGGAATTAACCTGCTTCAACACACACACACACACACACACACACGTTCCTTTCATAGAGGAGGGGGAAAAGAAATGGAAAAAGAGAGGAAAAGGGAAAATAAAGAATAATGCCACAGGATCTCCCCAGTAGCACAATCCAGTACTGTACAAGAGCCACGCAGCTGAGGCCCAGAGGACACGCTGTCCCAGCACAAGGGCTGCCAGCATCCTGACAGAATTAGGAAGTCCTCTCTCACAGTTGCCCTGTAGACATGAAATTACACAAAGAAAGACTTCATTAGGATCCCAAACTAAATATAGTCAAGTGAGGAGAGTGGAACATTCAACTTTGGCTCTTGGCAAGCAGCACGGCTTTGCAACCTTTAGGATATTGTTTTAACTGAGCTGGAATCCTGCATGGCTGTGATTCTGACAGCTCAGCACCTACCAGGGGGGAAGGAATTAGGAAAATAAAACCTTTACCTGAGAAAACCCTGGAAAATGTATGTGCCCTCATGGCAGAGCTCTCGCCCAGACAAAACTGCTGCTGTCACTRGGAATGACGGGCTGGAAAATTATTGGCGTCAATGAGAGTTTTGTATGAGCTAAGATGGTGGGGTGGGAGCCAAACTGCTTGCAGCTCCAAAAGTCTTAGAAAATTGYGGATAAAATAGAAAATAACCAATGCTGAGCCTGTGACAGGCYTTTCTGAACAGTCCAGGTCCACCARCACCTTCAGCATCGGCATCGCCGCTCCCTCTGCACCTCTGCTGTGGGAATGACCTCAAAATGCATCCCCAGCAGCTTCAGGAGCAAAAACCACAGATATGTGAGCAACAAGATCATTTTTGCCAAGCACTGTGGGCATTAAGTGCCCCCGAGGGGGGCAGCACCAGCAGTGGCCCAGCTGGCATTGCTTGGGATCCTGCTTTGTCCTCCTTTTTGGGGAAAAGGTGCTGGCATCAGATGACACTCAGTGTGGTGAGGACACCTATTTGTGTTCAGCCATCCCAGACCCTTCCCCTGGCAGGAATGGCATCACCACAATCCCAGTTCTGCCACCCAAACCTCAGTATTTTTGGGGTGTCAGAAACAGGACCCAGGTTCTGATCCTGGCTTCCTTCATTGCTCAGGYGTTTTACTCCTGCACAAATCCAGAGCTCCCTCTGCCAAAGACATCATTTTAGGGCTGTCACACTCTGTTTCTGCCTCCTCTGAACAGGGAACCAACCAAACACCCAGGAGAGAGCTGAAGGCACAGAAACTCCCAACAGCTCACCTGGTGTCAGGAGTCAGGCAGGTAGAGGATTTTATTAGTAGAGGATTTTATTAATCCGGCCTTTGGAATGATCCTTTTGTTTGTTCTGAATCCTTAATTAATATCACCAGTCCCTAATAAAAGGTCAGAAACCCCATACTCATCTGTCACCCTAACAGAATGCATTTAAGGAAATAAAACACCCCTGAATCCAGCTCATGGCGCTGTAAGAGGGGACAGGAAACCCCCTGAACAAAAAAAACAAAAAAAAAAACCATTAGGGGGTGAAGTGGGACAGCAAAGGAAAAACATCCAGCTCTGAAAACGATCTCTCCTATTTCCCCAGAGCGACGTCAGCGGGGTGAGGCCTTTGGTGGAAATGACTCCTCTGCGGGGACGCCGTGAGATGCAAAACCTTCCCAGGGACATCCCTCCTCCGTGCTGTACATCTCTMCTGTCACAGAAAAACCTGGAATGGCTTTTTGAAGACATCTCCCATTAAGAGAGCAGCCCCAAGGGCTGGGGGGAATGACTGAGCCTGGTAGGAAAATCCCCAGATAGGAGAGGGAAAGGTGGATGACCCTGGGAGAGTGTTTGTAGAGGGTCAGCGAAGTAAAGCTGGGTGGAATAAAATCAATTTATTCCGATTAACTTTCAGCCTCAGGCATGTCAAACCTGCAGGCTGCCCTGCCAAAACCTGGAGCACAAATGTGGCACCAGAGAGCTGCTCTCCCTCTCTCCCAGGCCATGCTGCTGGACATCAGCTCCAGGGCTGGACACTCCCAGGACAGGGCATTTGGCAGCCAAGRCCAGCCAGARCTGCAGCTTTCGAGACACGTTCCACAAACATCACTGTTTTAGGAAAAAAACATCAGCAAAGAGCGGTCACGTGCTTCACTCCAGGAGCTGAAGGCGTGAGAAGAGCTTTAAAAAAAAAAAAAAAAAAAAAAAAAGGCTGTTCATTGAAGAAAAGCAATTCAGAAAAGGAACCAAAAAAGGAAGCAGGCCCGATGCAGACCCTCTCCCCAGAGAGTTGTGGGGCATCCTGAACATGAGAGTGATTTTGGAGCATCACCCTGGGCCACACAGGCACCAGTGCCTGGCTCTGGGGTGGGTATGAGGGGCTGAGGGGGGTCCCAGGGTGGTTTTCCTGCCCCTATTCCCATCCCTGTGCTGGAGCTGTGCCCTCTGCAGCTCTGCTGAGGAACCCCTGCCTTCCACTGGCACCAGCACAGTTGTTTCCTAAAATGCCACTGTTTTTCCTGCTGTCAGGATGGAGTGGCACATCYGATCCCCTTCATAGTGACACTGCCTAAAGCTGTCCCTTGCTGTCTCTGATCTCCTGCATTTTCACTTTTCTGCATTAAAAATGACCCTTAGTGAAAGGTGGCAGGTGAGGCAGAAAAAAGACATTTCACAGCATGGATTCACACTCAGAACAAATCCATGGAAACTCTGGAGTGTGGAAGAAAGGATGCCCAGCCCCAGMATGGAGACCCCACTCACCCACAGCCCCAGCCAGCCCCGCTGTTCCCCTGGGTGGCACCGATGGGGAAGGGCAGGGAGCTCCCAGGCCACCTCCTGTCCCAACTTTTGCTGCTCTTTTGCTTTTCTGTGGCTCCTGGGTGGCAGCAGGATGTTCCAGAAGGGACCAAGTGATGCCTGGCTCCTGCACCTTCCATCTGTGCCAGCTCTCCAGCACTTCTCACCCCTTTAAATGCACATTTCCCTCCGCCCTGGAACCTTCTCGTGAGCCCGGGCTGAAATCTTCACCAGGAAAGCCTGTGGAACTGAGGAAAGAAGTAGAGGGGTCCAAAAGAAACACCAGATGTCCCAAGCAGTGAAAACGAGCCCTGCCACTGTGCAAGAAGGCACWGGCTTGTATAATGTGATATATTCTGCACATACTGAGAGAAAGGGTATACTTCTCACTGTAAAGTGTTTTACATGCTAACCATCAGGCATATACTGAGTCAATGGATGCTGGCACTTTACATAAATATATGATGATGCAGTGCTATATGTAATAAAAATCTGGAGCCCAAAATATGGAAGCAATTCAAGAAAACAGATCTCACATTTTTGCCTTTGTTAGAGTTCGATTCTGACATGCTCTGATTAAAATTCAACATCTGCATGCATTTAAAATTAAAATATATRGGTATTCATGTTCTCCTCCTTCCACAATGTTTTACTGCTGCCTTTTTCTTCTTAAATATTAAAAACATTACATTATTTTATTTCAGATGTCTCAATATATTACACATCACCCTTTCACCTCAGAGCTTTGGTTCAAATCCAGCTCTTTGCTGAGGAAATAAAAAACATCTGAAAATATTTAGTAGTCTCATCTCAGTGTCTAATCACAGTCTGCTCTGACATGACAAAACACAACAAACAAACTGGCTTGCCACAGATGAAAAATGTTTACACAAAAATACTCAGGAGTGTAAGAATGAATAAAGACATCTCTAACTGCATTAAAGCCCGTGCTGTTAAGTAATAAAAAATAGTTTGCAGATAATCTGAGCTGCACCTGCCCCTCTGGAAAAGGGGAAAAAAAAAAAAAAAAAA
>NW_026623716.1:264088-285145 GCF_030028575.1 Malurus melanocephalus | reverse complement strand
CAGGCAGGAGAAAGCACAGGAGGAAATCACCCACAGGAAGCAGCAGCATTTTCCCCCTGCACTCATCTCCAATCCTGGATTGAGGTCTGAACCCCTCACAACAAAACATTGAGGGGCTGGAGCGTGTCCAGAGAAGGGAACGGAGCTGGGGAAGGTTCTGGAGCACCAGGAGGGGCTGAGGGAACTGGAAAGGGGCTCAGCCTGGAGAAAAGGGGGATCAGGGGGGACATTGTGGCTCTGCACAATTTCCTGGGTGCAGCCAGGAGGGTTGGGTTCTGCTCCCAGAAGGAACAGGGACAGGACACGGGGAAATGGCCTCAAGTTACTGTTATTATTAATGTTTATCAGAACTCCACACAAGTACAAGGAGTGATCATAAAGATGGAGTAACTGTCCCTCTTTATTCCTGCCCTCCACCTACAGAGAGCTCCCACCTTCCCTGCCAGCAGCACTGACTTAATTCATACACAGGATCACCCACTACTGTTGTAAAGTCGTGCCCCACAGACCTTTGGGGGAAGTGGTTCCATAAACTATTTGTAAACCAAAGTTTTTCAACCTGCAGGACCTGACAGGGACCTCCACGGGAAAAAAAAAATACTAAACTTCCCTGCCCTCTCCATGAGTATTCTAAAATGCATATTCTTTCAGGAAGATATTGTAGTATTTCCTTCTGCAACAGCCAAATGAAATACGAATAAATTAACAAGCTAAGGTTTCACCATATCCCCTTTAATGCAAAATAACATGTATCCCTTAATTCAATAAATTAGAAAGTATATTTTTTCAAGGGGAAAAAATACCAGTGCAGCTAAGTCTTTGCAGATCTTGGCATGTCTACAATACACAAAGGACTGGCCAGGGAGAGACATCCAATGGCCATGCTGCTTCCAGAAGTGAAGGCTCAGCTAAAGAACCTCTCAGGGAGGGAGATTTGCTCCCCTGGGCACAGCTGAGCCACAGCAGGTCCTGAACAATCCTGAATCCAACCTTATCCCACTCCTGCTGCAGCGCTGAGCTGCTTCCCTTTGCACACCCCAGCACTGAGTTTCTCGCCTGGATAATAATTTCCTTTCCATGTGACTTAGACAATACCCAGAGCATTTTCCATTAAGGCTTTCTCCACAGCACCCCTTGGTCTGGGGTTACATTTTATTGTCTCTGCCTCATTTTCCTGCACTTTCCTTCTGCTGTTGTGTTTTCCTTTTGCCCCTTGATGAAATCTCTCTCTTTGCTCACCATATTTAAATTCGGCAATGACACRCAGGCTTGTTCACACAGCTTCACACCTCTCTGCCCCTGCTACAAACCTACCCTGAATTAATTCCCATTCTGAGATGTGAGCACTGTCCCTGAGAGGCAGTGTATTAGTAAATTATTTCTCCAGGCCCTTGATTGACATTGTTGAAAAGATCCTTTTCAAGCGTGTCAGTCTTTGTGGGGTGAAAATGCTTTTAACATGCTCCTAGGATTTACATGGGCTTCCCTGGGCTGCTGCTGCCAAGTTCARATGCAGTTGGAGCATGTGACATTCTTTGTCCTGCTCTTATTACATTCTCCTTTTCATCCAGCCCCGCTACATATTTCATATTTTTCATATTTCTGCGCTGTGATGTAAAGAACAGCCATTTGCTAAACGTCCACTCCAGCATGAGCCTCTCAGATCCTGCTGCGACCACCGGGTTTTCTTCTTCCTTTCCTTTATTCTAAATTTTATTTTCTTTTCATTATTTTCCCCCTCTTTTAATATTTGGGGGCTCAGGCTTTGGAAGAGCTGAGCAGATGCCAGCTCAGCCGGGGTAAAGGACCACACGTGCGCTCACGGAGAGGGACAAACCCCAAACACCACGTGTTCGCTTCTCTCCCGGCGAGAAGAGATCAGATCTCATCCCTGGCTCGGCACACAGCAGCCCAGCCCCAGAGCCTGAGCTGGGATGTTCCCAGGATGTTTTCTCTTCTTTGCAGACACAGCCCTTGCTGCTCGAGCTCTTCCAGAGCTCCAAACCATCGCCATATCAGCAACATCTCTGCGACCTCGTTAGAGAAGCTGCAGCAGTTGATTGAGACTCAGAGCCAGGCATGGGCAAAGGGGGGAAAAGGAAAATATAATTTCACTTATAAAAGAGTGAAATAGAGAAGAAAACACTGTGAAAAAATGTCATGTCTCTCAGATAAGCTGTTGCATGCTTAAAGGTTGGTTTTACAAGCCCAAACTCCAACACCCAACTCAGGACTGGTTTCTAAGAGTCATACCCAGGAATGGCTTTTTATGAAYTAAATGTATCACCTAGCATTTGCTAGCTGGTTATCCACTTTGCTTAAGAAATCCTAAATAAAATGTAATCTCTTCACTTGGGATGAAGGTCTGTCTTTAAACCACAGCGCTTTTGCTTCATTTCTGAGAAAGAGCCAACAGTGCAGCACCTCAACATCCACGCTCAACAACTTCCCCAGTGACTGCTCTGCCATGCTCCCATCCCTTTCCCTGGAGCACACCAGGAGGCTACAAATATTAGTGCAGAGATCATGGCTGAAGCCCCRGAACACTAATTATTAACACTGATTATTAAACATAATCAGCAAATCATAGACCAGGAAGGAAAAATCATAATAACCGAGGTATTAAGACACACACATCTGAATTGCAGTCGATCGTCATCATCACCTGCCAGTGTCCAAAAATAATAAATAAARAATCACCTGTTTCCTTGGCAGGCAGCAAATGGAAGAGCTTTCTTAAATTTGCAGCAGCGGCGTCCACACTCAAATTGTTCTGCTGAYGGAAATCCAGCAAACTTCTCCGTCACTGTTGCGGGTAGAGGACAGGCCACCGATGGGAATAGTTTCACAATTCTTTTATTGGAAGCATCTGTAGAAACCATAAAACAACAACTACAACAACAGCAACACAAAGCCATGTTTTCTCACTTCTTTCCGAGCGGGGAGGGTGCCAGAGCGATTCCCCACCCTACCCCCGCACTGCACGGTGGTTTCCTTTGTTCATATTTCACTGCCTGCATCCAGCAGCAAGATTTATGGGCTGGTGCTGAGCTCGGGATGTGCACAGGACCGCTCTCCTGGGATTTGGGCTTGGCCCTGCAGGATGGGGGTGAAGAAAAGGCTCTGGGGAGGCACAAACTGGAAGGAGGTTATCCCGGGCCAGATTCCAGTGCTTTCTGCTGGGTAACAGCTCACCGAGAGCCCGGCCCTGGTAGCTGATGAGAGCCTTCATGGAGAAATGTTGTCACTCTGTGTCTGCGGGGTGTCACACCCGAGGACACAATGCCTGGATCCGGAGCGATGTCCCCTGCGCTCCCTTCCGGTCTTGGTCACCGTCCCAGTGCTGAGGAGCCCATTCATTCCAACGTCAGATGATTTCCCTGCAGCAAAGTGTTCCAGCAGCACTTGCCAGCCTGGCCAAGAGCGGAGTTTTAGTGCCTCGAGCGCTGCTGGGCCCTGGAGTGGGACTGAGCCGAGCGGATCCCAGCGGGGAATGGGCTCAGAATTTTGGGAAGATGGTTGTGCAAGAGCAGGGCATGAGATCCCAGGTGCAGGCTTTGGCGGAGACAGCTTCCCAGTGGGGTTTTTGGTAGTTTTTGGGATCTTAATTCTGAGCCACCCTACCCCAGTAAAGTGGGGACGCTGTGTTTCTTGACACTTCAGGCTCTCATAAGGAGGAATTTGTGAAATTTGTGAAAGGTGGGAGGAAGAGGCCAGGAAAACARAGCAGGGAACAAGACAAGCCAGCAGCAGAGCCACTTAACTCAGCAAAAGCAGCAACGATGYGAGCACACAGAGTCTAGCAAATAAAACACCCAGGGTCAGTCCAACATCTGCCTCTGCATTAACCTGCAGTGATGACCAAAATCCTACAGGAGCAGAGCTCCAGCACCTCTGGGMAATGGCAAAACCGGGTCCTGTGTGTGCAAAACAGGAGATTTATTTCTGCAGTCCTGTGCACGTGTGTGTTTTTGCACTGCATGTGCACACGATAAGCCAATAAAAGAAACCCAAGTGAAATACAGACTGGGAAAAATGCAATATGAAAGCCACACAGAATCTTTCTTTTTCCCCTCCGATTCTCGCTCTTTTTCAGTTTGTCTAAATATACCTCAGGGCTTTTTCTCTTGGTTTAAGTGTGCTCTTTCATGGATAGTTTTCAATGTATGTTAAAGTGGCTGGCTGCTGCCAGCTCAGATTTTTGCGCCGCGCGTCTCGGCTTTCTCTTCCATTAAGACAAAGTGCTGGCACCGCTCTTTGACCAAGCGCATTGTTCATGGTACTGAGCAGCAATTTTCCATCTCTGACTGTCTTTGGGCTCACCCCAGGAGGAAGGGTGAGCCTGGCTTATTAAGCTCTTGTTTCTCRGAGAGCAGCAACATCTGGAGCGCGGGGTGGGCTGCTGGCACGCCTCAGCGGAAAGGAATTCGGCGTGGGGTGAGGTCTGCCCAGCTCCAGAGGTGTCACTGCAGCCGGGTCTGGGGACGCACAAATAAAGAAACCCACATAAAGCAGCACATTCCGGCCCGTGCTGGGCTGCTCTCAGATTTTGTTTCTTCTGACAGGAGTCAGGAGGTCCAGGAACCATGTTGGTCTTGGGTTTTATCATCCAAAGCGTCATTTTGCTCTTCTGCTATGCAAGGTTTTGAAAGCTGGTGTTGCCATTGATGTCTAACTCGATTCATTATCAAAAATCAAGGCAGACGTAGAGGAGGAAGTCTGCTACTTGATTTCAGCATCACCTTTGAGGCTCCCTCTTGAGTCACTCCTGAAAATCCACCCCAAAATCCCAAACAGAGCTGTCCCCTTCAAGCCACGGTGCAGAAGATTCCTTTGGCTGAAGAGAGGCAACATTTACTGTGCCCAGTAGTGTGGGCATCCCCTCTGCCTCTGCTGGGTGTCCCTTTGGTGCCGCTGACATGTCCTGGGACAAGYTGCTCTGTTGCTTTGGGACATAGACCCCCAAAATCTACACATGAGACTCCTGTAGGTCTCTCCTCCACAGTTTCCCACCAAGATTCTGCTTCTCCTCATGCTCTCACACACCCTAGCTCTCAACCTTTCCTCCAGCTGAAATCTTTCCCCTCTCAATATTGCTGGAGAGTCACATGTGAAAGGAACCTTGCTGTATGGGACTTTCCAGAGCATCACTGAGGGAGCTGATCCAGCCCCCAAAATGTCTCTGCCTTTGGTCCACACGTGTGTTTGCAATCGTACTTGCTGGAAACAGCCCACCACCACCGTGAGGATAAAAGCCATCCAGCACGCAGCTCCTAGAAGTTTATTTTGGCTGCCAAGCCAAATGTGGAGATAGTCTCTAATTGGAAGAGCTGCCTCTGCAGCAGCACGGAGCAATAACACCAGCGGAATTTGTCTGAAGCGTGCTCTCCCCTCGCGTGGCCATGGTGAATTAAGCAAAAATGTCAAACTCAGTCTGCAAACAGCAGACACATTGCATCACATTCCGTGTTTACACCGCCTGACTGCAGAGCACAGTGCTTGACAGGCCTTGATGATGTTCATGCTAATTTGGGTTTAAACCCAGAAGAGCCYGGGATGTTCCTCTCTCCACCTTTTYAGACTACTGTGATGATGATGAKGAGGAGGATTAAGAAAGGAGAGTTTCTAGTTAACGCCTGTCATCGCTCAGCTTGGGGAAGATGTGTAACACATTTCATCCAGTGAACCCCAACAGCTGGAGCACACCCACTCAGGGTATTCCTGGTTTGCTGCAACATTTATTTATTTAGAGCTGACTCCTCTGGAGATGTTTATCCTTGCAGAAATATTTGCAAACATCAGGAAATCAACGCAAAAGCTTTCTGCTAAAATAATACCTCTGCCTGATTTTATTTTAAAGGCTTTCGACCTTCCTGTAACGCACACAGAAATGGTGCTTACCTACAAATGCCCAGGGGTTACAAAGACCATGGAGCTGAATGCACAGTAGCATTTTTTACCACCACAAATACTCTGCACTTTTCACAGGAAGAACAATATTTTAAGGATTTATGATGTTCTTATTGGGCCATTATCATACATGAATGCAATCCTCACCTACAAAGTCTTCTTTCCCACTTTGGGGTTTTCTGCAGAAGTCTAGGMTACCCCAACATCAAAAGGCTAAAAACAAATTAGGCAGAACCTTCTAGGAATTCTTCAAAAACCAACTTCTCACACAATGACAATGTGACTCGAAGGTAAAACGATCTCAAGACCTACAAATCTTAGAAATGGTTCCTCTGTTGAATGCAGGTCTCTGGTTTGAAGCCTGGGGAGCCAGACCTGCTCTCCAGAAGTGTGAAGCTATTGATTTCCTCCTCCGTGCCAAACACTGTCAGTACCCCCAGCCCCTTGCCAGAGCACATCGCTACACACCACGCAGGAAAAGAAAACCAGGAGTGAAAACAAATTTGTCAACCCCTCTGGGCCCTTGGCTGGAGCTTCACAGGGTCAACAGAGGCCAAGACACAAYTGTAAGATTAATTTCTCCCCACCTGCAAGAATTAGTCTGTTTATTTAAATCAGACCAAAAAAAAAAAGGAAAGAAAATCCAAAAACCCTCTCAATGTTCACATATTGCAACATGCTCAAAACTTTTTAGAAACTAGGGCAAGCCTGGTGCTCCTGCTGGACACACCCCATTACAAACCCAATTTATATCAGTTTAGTAACCCCTAAAACAGGGCTGAAGCACGATTTCTCCTCCAGGAGCTGCCCCTGCGGTGGTTTTGCTGTCAGTGAATCCAGTTAAAAGCTGCGCCTGAAGCACCTGACTGCAAACAGTCGTTCCCAGCGAAATCTTGTGCAAGCAGAACAAACAATTTTCCTCCTAATAAAAGCAAGGCCTTCAAGACTGACGGAGCCAACAAGTTAATCAAGTTTCCTACTAAACAGGAAGTTGTGGGACTGTGGCAGGAGGAGTAAATCTGTGTTTTGGCTGGAGAAAGAATGGAGAGGAATAATACAAATTAACCACTGGGGTTTGTTGTTTATTTGACAGGAAAATACCCTTCAAGTGTACCAGTTTGGGCAACATCCAGTCTGATAAGGCCGGCAATAAAATGAAAGCTGAGCTACACAAAAGGGAAGGGTGAAGCCACCACAGGCATGAGGACCATTGTAATTAAACCAGTCCCGCTATTAATATTTTTTAGARCTGCTCCCACAATAGTTGTTATTACCACTAATTACAACTCCAGCAATATTTGCACTGCAGCAGCGCTCGGCTTTTCTGCCCCAGAGCAGGATCTCAGTGTGTTGCTCAAATATGGAACAGCATTCCTAGCCTCGAGCCCCAAAAGAAGGCTTCTCGTACAGCACGTTCTTTTGCAGGAGCTTAAAAAAAACGAGAATAAACTCCCTCCTGGCTCCATTCTTGCCCACACAAACCAGCTTCTACTTTCAAGGACTTGCACGTTTCCCTGTCACCCGATGGGCAATCAGTCCAGTGCCTCTCACAATGGTGGCGACAGACCAAATCAAGAAGAGCAAGAAAAGTACAGAAAAAAATGCAATCGAGTCATTACCGCATTTTGCTTCTAGCTACCGAGCAGTGCTATGGGATGTGTGTGTTCATGTGAAAAYAAACCCAAGCAGTCATTGAGATATATACAAAATGGGTGATTCATGATGATTGTGACACTGGAATTGCTCGACAAAGAGAGGGGAGAAAGCTGTTGATTGCCCAGCACTTCGAGAAAGACCACAGATCCAGATAAATTTAATGTTATAGACACTGTGGACGTGCAAATGTCTGTCTGAAGGCTAACAGACAGGCCTGTGGAAAGAAATGAAGGAAAACACGCTCATTAGGTTCAAAATAACTGGGGAAGGTTGCACATTCACCAATTCAAAAAGGATTGGAGTCTCTGAGTCAATGAGAAGCACTCCAAGGTCCTAATGGGCAATGCACCCTTTCTAGCCTTGATCCTTTGAAACTGGAAATGGCAGAGAAGACCACAAAGAAAACATAGATCTCAGCTTAGTTATGGTCCTTCAACTTTCTGGGATTTATCTTTGTCAAAATAAGCAGCATTATTGAACCCTCAGTACGCTGGGCAACTTGCAAATGTAAGTATTTGTTGGATCAAAGTATGCATTACTTCAAAAGCATGAAATGCTTAGATATTGAAGGCAATAAATCTTCCTCTGTAAAATACATGCATATATAATTCATATGATAAGCTTAATACCGGGATTTTTAGCTTGGCTTCCAACAGACATGAGATGCAGGCAATTATGTTCCCTTAAGATCGAGTCTGTCTGTCCCCTCTCAGTCCCAAARAAAATAACTTTGGAGCCCATTAGCCAATTTCAACCAGTTTTGGCAGAGGGATGGAGGTTCTTGAGGGGATCATGTTCCCATATGCTTTGTGCTCGTAGGTGGCCAGGTAGGAGTGGCAGAGTCACTGGTGAATGCCTCAAGGGGACAGCACCAGGATGGACACAACSCTTTCCAAGATCCTTGGAAAGGTCTTTAGAAGGATCATGGATCTTCAGAGAGGGAAGTGTGAAAAAATCCACATCTCATTGGCCTCAGCAAGTCAGAGCACAGGACTCAAGGATCTGCTGGTGAAACCACACATTTTTCCTCCTTTGGTCCCAACAGCAGCCACGGTGCCTCCAGAGCACCTTCACATCCCCGTTCTCCACTCTCTCCCACCGTGTCTTTCCATTTAATGGGACCCCCACTGCATTTTTATGYCTCAGCTCACTGCTCATAACTGGGGCTATCTCCCAACATATGGAAACAATTCATTTTCTTTGTCATCGTTTGGATCTGAAACGCGGGTACTCTGAAATGTAACTATACATGAATTTCCCTGAACTAATTACATAATATTTATCCTATTTTCTTTAAAGTAATACTCGCTAGCTAAGAAATGAAGAACTGCATTGCTTATAATAAACTCTGCRTGCTACATTGTAATCTAAACTGTACAGTTATATATGGTGAAGAACTAAAAGGTTTGAGTTATTCCCCTTGGCAAACATTTTTTTAAGGATTGCTTAAATAAGCAGTACAGAAACCAGATGTCATTTGGTAAGAGTATCTGAATGACCAAAAATTTGCTGTCTGGGTACTTTTTTTTTAAACTTTATAAAAACATGAGAAATTCTTTGGATTTATATCATATTTAGCAGCTGTGAAACAGTGCAAACATCTGTTTGTACCTATAGGGAGCTGACCTACRGGGTCCTCATCTCTTAATCACCAAGCAACAAGCCAGTCTCATATACATAGTTTATTGTTTTCTTTTCAGCTGCCTCCTGCACTTCAAAGTTTTTATACTCTCATGTTCCATTATCACGGTGAGAAGGACAGTCCATTCATTACAAGCCCAGATCTTGTGCAACAACTGATCAAAAATGGCCATAAAGCACCGTGGATGCAGAATTGCCCTCGAACACAGCCGTGAGCAGCTCTGAGTATGTCATAAAAACTGTTACTTCCCTTTTTTTCCCCGTATTATTCGTTGCTGGTTTGTTGCTGTGGGTTTGGTTTTTGATTTTTTTTTTTTTTAATGTAAAGGCTGGAAAACAGCAGATGAAAAGGAACAGAAGCATTTTTTTTTATATCCAGTCCTGCTGTGGGAAGAGGGGTTGACAAGACAGCTCCATGAGGTCCTGTCTACCCTCTTTTTCTAGGTTTTGACAATTGTCTGTTATTATAAGAAAAGACTGCTATACTCTACAGCTATGGACCATCCCAACGACTCAAAAAGAAGGAAAATAAAGTAACTTTAGCACTTGGAAACCTCACTTCCAAAGAGGTTGTACTGCTGTTCCTGTGCCCACAGAAAGCATAAGAAAGACCCCATTCTCTGTGAGGTCTTCTGAAATAATTTATTTTAATTTTTTTTTTTTTTTAATGTAGGGCAAATTTATTTGAGAAGAGTTTTGCCCTGTTTGTTACCACAACCAACACAGYCCATCCTTTAGTGATTTAGCCAGCAGCAAAATTTTTCAGCCTCTGTGATAATCTCTCCCCTTTTCCCCCTGATGTAATATTGACCCTGAGACCCCGGGTTTTATGCAGCAAGAGAAAGGTGCAAACAGTGTGGAAGAAAAGATTTGTGGGCCTTGGACATGAGAGTGGAATCAGCACTCACAGATATACCACGAGAGCTTAAATGCKCTCTGAACTAAGGCTGAAAACAAATGGGAAACACTGTATGATTCCATCCCATTACAGTACAAATAAATMATTTCTGGAAATCTAAAACAAATGGCCCAAGCTCAGCCCTATGGATGATCCAAATGCAAAAAAGCTGCTAATTCTAAAAGGCAGATGCAAGTAACCAATTAAGAATGCAGAAAAAAWAAATAAAAATWAGGAGTGTAACTTGTTTAGCAGGAAGATGTTAAGGCCACAGAAGTGGGTCTTCCAATCACCTTTTTTGGTATTCCTGAGCAAACATTCTTTTTTGCTTACGTTAATATGGAATGTATTATGACAACGTTCTTATGGATATCCATGCCTTTTGTCTATCAGTACTTGCAGATACATTCAAAACAGCTGCAAATATTTTTTAAATTATGTAAAAGTCCCAAACACTTTGAAAAGAATATTAATATCCCTTTAAAACAGCAGTGTATTATATTAAATTAAGGATAGGAATTTAGAGAACAAAAAGAAAAAAAAACCCTGTTGTTAGCATTAACATTTTCACTGCTTTCAAATGCAGTTGCCTCAGATAAGACTTGAAATTATTTTGGTAAAATCTAAAAGCCTTATGGTGTTTGCACATTTAGATGACAAARCACATCATCAAACATATAGGTTACAAGGAAATGTTTGTCTTCTCAAAGCTCAGCTGGTTTTTCAACAACTATTTGAAAAAAATATAAAAATTTTTCTACATATCACCTCTCCCTAACTTTACTTTGCTTCAGTCTGGAGATCATAATCGCCAGTGCTCATGGAGATGTCATTTCTCTTAGAAGAAAGACTGCTTCCTCAGTCTTTGTCTCTGCAGCCATTAAAATAAAATAAAATAAAATAAAATAAAATAAAACCAAACAAAACCAAAATAAAATAAAATAAAATAAATACAATACAATATCTTGGAGAGGTTTTTAGGAGGGATGCATTTCCTGGTTCTTAAGTCAACTGCTATTTTTAATTTTAATTTTCATTTTAATTTCAATTTTAATTTCCATTTTAATTTCAATTTTAATTTTAATTTTAATTTTAATTTTAATTTTAATTTTAATTTTAATTAAAAGACACCCATTGCATAACTCAGACATAGCATAGGCTCCTTAAGCAAGGGCCTCCAACCACTTCTTCTGGCTGTTTCTTTTCTCACAGATTGCACTTTCATGTTCTTTGGTCAAGTATGTGCAGCTCCACTTTCCCCCTCACAGGATGGACTATCAATATGTCAAATAACAGGGAGGATGAGCAAAAGAGGGAAGGATAAAGCCAATTCCATGTGCTAACTCCCTTGCTGGATATGTGTGGACTATTGTTAATTTTCACTTTTTTTTTTTTTTGCTATGATTAAACAGCCAATAAATAGAGTATTCATGTCCCATAAATAATACTGTATTTGTCAGCTCACTCAAAAAATAATCAATAGTATGTGAAGGAGATTTTCTGGTACAACAAAATAAGCTCTGCATTTACTTTTCCCAGAAATACCTTGGAATCCCCCATTTCAYTTTGTTCTTACCTGAAACACCAATTATGCCTCCCAAAAACCAACCAGTGACTGGGTTACACGCAGATGGGTAATCAGGTTTTGCCTTCAAAACTTCTGCAAACTAAATAATTCTAGACCTAAATAATTCCTACATCTGTGGAGGCTCTCTTAATATTTGGTCAATCAGGTTCTAAATTCTGGTCAGGAGCAGCCTGCAGTTCTTGGCTGTCTCCTGCTGCTAATTCCTTGATCAGGCTTGATTTTATGGGAGCAGATTTTGGCTACAATTGGCTCAGTGCAATCAGCCCTTCCCTGTCAGCCCTCMCAGAGTCAGCTCCTGTCATCCTGGCTAAAAACAATTTCTGGTTTGCCCATGTGGCAATATCAGCCTCTGAAATTCATCTCTGATTCGTCTGAGGTTTGAGAAATCACCAAATCACAGGATTGAAAGGGAATTTAAGGATCACCTCRTTCCAGCTCCCCTGCCATGGGGAGTTTCACYATCCCAGGGTGTTCCAAGCYTCACCCAGGCTGGCCTTGGACATTTCCAGGGATCCAGGGGCACCCACAGCATCTCTGGGCAGCCTCTTTCAGTGCCTCACTGTTAATCCAGACAAAATTAGCAACATCAAACTATCAGATGATTCTTCTCAGTGTCCAAAGATCAAATCAATATCAAATCTCAATTTTTATCTGTAACTTTYCAAGTATTCAGAAAAACTACTTTGCTCCTTCCACTCTGCTTCTCTGGACAGAGGCAAAGCAGCACAATTCAATGCRTTATTATTTTTGGGTGGTGCTTATCAAATCTGCTTTTGCACCTGTGCCTAATTTAAAGGTTATAGTTCACCCATTAACCCTGCTAACACCACCCGAGAGGCACAGCAGCAATATTAATTTGGTGGTATCTGGAACTCTCCTCTGAAACTTCAATTTAAAAAAGATTTCTAAGTGATGTTCATATATATAATTCTATCTATAATATTGTCCATTTTGTGTTATATTTTATGTATTATCTAATATATATATATATTATAATGTATTGTGTATAATAGATATAATTATATATTTCAGCACAGGRGCACTGTTTTTGATGCCACAAACTCCTGCCCTGGGTTTCTCTTGAGCCAGCCTCCCTCATTTGTGTAAAAACAGCGTTAGGATGCTTTTTGTGWGGCATCCTTGGAAGTTCCAGTGGCCACCACCCTCCCAGAAGGAGCTGAAATTTGCTGTGTCTGCACATGGAAACAGCTCTGCTATCTGTGCCTGTGGTTACCTGGAAATTCCAGTGGACAATTTTTGGATTATAATTCCACCACCAGCTCAGCTACCAATTCTTGCAACCTGTCCCTGCCAAGAAAACTCCGGGAGAAATAAAATCCCTTGAAAACCTTGCTCACAATGCTCCAGCTCAGAGCTTGGCAGCTGCCTTCCAAAATAATGTGATTAAAGCAGTGCTAATGAGACATTTATCCCCTGCACCTTTTTTCTTAAAATAAATATGTGGGGGTCTGCATTACAGGTGCATGCAAAATTGCTTAAATAGACATCTTGGAAGCGCAAGGAAATAAAAACAAAGGACACTCTGGCAGAAAGTTCCCCAAATACTTGAAAATGTAACTGAATAAATAACTCTTTTGTTTTTGGACTGAAATCTGCAGACCTTAGCAGATGTGTCCAAGCTAAACCAAATATCCAGGGAACTGGATCTCYTTTCTGATGAGAAATAATGAAGAGAGCTGCACTGGCAGGGAGACAGGCTGCAAGAACCCACGGGTCTTTTCCAGCTCCGACTTCCCCGATAGCCCGGAGTTATCCTTCGGCGTTGGCTCGAGCCATCAATGAAGTTCCTTATTGCCAGCCCGGGCTCCAGGGCTGCCAAACCTCCATCCATATGGAACTGGAAGCATTCAAACATTCATGGAGTGAATAGGATTACTGGATACTCACAGGAGAGCRCGTGGCTCTGGCTTTGAGGGAGTGGGAGCGCTGGAAAGGCGATGGAATACAAGAAAAGGAAAAATACGGGGTCTTTTCTTTTTTTAAACATTTTTTCCTAATATTTAAGAATTTTTTTTCTTATATTGAAYGCYATGGAGGTGTCARCTTAAATTAYTATGGAAAATACTAATGGAAATAARGAGCTGGCATTCCACAGACCTGCATGGAGGTGTAAAGGGGATGTTTTTGGTGGGGCTTTTTTTCAGGCCCTGCTCTAACAGTACCTGCCATTGTWTTTGCGGGGCAGGGTGTCAAATCTGCTTACAGGATTTTTAGCTGCTCTACTTTGCAATCCTTTCTGTCGCAGGACCCCGCTTTTCCCAGGGTGAAGCCCACAGCAAAACCCTTTCCCCCAACAGCAATGGAARCAGGAGCAGGCCCCGAGTTTGTAAATATTAACTTCTTTCCAATGTCGGATTATTTACTCTCTGCTCTTCGAGCCACCCAGGCCAAGTGGAAGGGGGCCAAGTTTGTTAACAATAGCTCTTGGCTGGGACACGCCGTAGCAAAGGTTAAATCCTGTTTGCCTTATTCCAGCGTGGAGCCCCGTGGACTCCACCGGTGGCTTTGGGAGGGCAGCAGGGTTTGGCACCGGGATTTGTTCACTGATTTTTAGGATTCAGGGAGCCCTGAGCGATCCCCAGGCACCGTGTTGGGGTCTCCAAGCACAGCAGCAGGASCCGCCACAACAAGGGGCTGAACCCCAGCCACAGGGGGTTTGTAGCCATCGAGGAGAACCTTGGTTGCCACACCACTCAGAGCCTTCCCCGTGGGGCTGSATCTCACCTGGGAGYGGTGAGAAACRRGATCAMAGAATCACAGAATGGTCTGGGTTGGAAAAAGCCTTAAAGCCCATCCCATYCCACCCCTGCCTTGGGCAGAGACACYTTCCACYRTCCMRGGKWMYYCMARSCCYKKYCMASCYKRMCYKGRAMMWTTYCMRGGRWKGRRSMRSCMMMRSYTYYYYKRGSMMCCYKKKSCAGTGCCCACCACCCTCACAGCCAGGAATTCCTGCTTGTCCTGTGTGTCCCCATAAAACAGCCCTGTCTGCAGGGTCAGCTCTTGCCCTCTTACTGATCAATCATACAACATCAAGCAGAGGAGAGCAGCTGCCATTTGGCCACAAATGTCCAAATTCACACCAAGAAACAAGCACTGGGTGCCATGCTGGACACCCCAAAACAGCCCCAGCAYGGATGGAGGAGCTGCCTTTCCCACAAGAAGCCATCTCCATGCAGCAAGGTCGGAACAGCAGCAGCTGACCCACCCTGCAGGCCTTCCTCAGCCTGAGTATCATCCTCCTCTTCCTCCCAGTCCTCTTCCTCCCTGCTGGTGCCAGTGGGTGCAAAACAATCCAATCCACGGGGCACAGGGCGTGTTTTGCCCGGCGTGACCCGCGCAGATGGCTCACAGAGGAAACGCTCGCGCCACAGAGCCAAGCAGCCACGGCTGCCACGGGCTCATCCCAAGACATTCCTGCCCTGATCAGGAAGGCTGGGAGGCAGCCAGGGGTGGGTCAGCCATCTCCTTCCTGTGGCTGTGGCCAGTCCTGCCATGGCCTGGATCACACCTCTCGGAGACACCCTCGGGTCGGGCACGGGAAGTTCACGGCGGCAAACGCGCCGGCAGGGAAGGGGAAGAGCACGGGATGGAGGGGAAGTTCAGCAGCGTTCAGCCAAGGCTGGAGCTGGAAGAACAGAAGTCTGATTAAAGGAGAGAGGAATTGCAATGGACATGACCCCCAGGGAGCCCTCATCCCTTCTCCAGCCAGTGCAAGGTGTTGCACACATTAAGAATGAAGAGAGCAGCTCAGAGAAATCCACAGATCAGAGTGGTTTGAAGAAATGGAGTAAAGACTCACCAGCACACCTCACCTTGGTGAAAATCAGAATTTCCAGGTCAGAGGATGATATTTCTCATCTCTTCTGGCTTCCCCAATGCAAACTGTCCCGCTGAACTTGGCCAGGTTTGCTGTGCTGCACACACTGTGTGCTCTACAGCACAGGAAAGACTAAACAAATCTCTCCAGGCAGCCAGGGTCAAGCCATACCATTTTTATCCCCGAAGCCAAGGAGGAGAAGATTGCTCTTCCTAGCAGGGAAAACAGCGACRCAGCAAAATGAAGAAAACAAGGGAAGCATTACTCAAATTATCTCCACAGCGAGCRGAGGGATGGGAGTCCAGAGAACAAAGAGATCAGATGACCAGATGGGACAGATCAAGCTGACCACAAAGGCTCTGTCCAACATTTTTTGACAACTGCAAGASCCATATGTTCATGAGGACTGTGGAATAACTGGGAAGGGTGTGTGGACCCGGAGTGAGCGGAGCTGCGTGGCTGTAGGGTGTGAGCCAGGGAGCCTTTGGTGTGTGTGACCCAGATCCCTGCACCCCGTGAAGGGAAAAGGGGCTGGTAGATCATTTAGCTCACCTCACGGCGGGCTCTGACCAGCCCTTCTCCCGTGTTTCCTGCTGTTTGGTCCATCTCTAATGAGCCATGCTCTGGGGGGAATTCTTAGGTCATTTATTTTGCATCACGTCTGTGGGGAGAGGCAGCAGGACCACGGCTGATTAGGAAAGCAGAGAGATAGCACCAGACAAAGCCAAGGACAGAGGGGTCATGCCTGGGTACACGAGGGCTGGGAGTGACCCTTTYTGCCAGCTGCCCCATGAAAGTGGACATCAACTCCTGGAGAGCAGGAGACTCACATCCCAAGCGGCCCGTTCCTGCCCTTTGGGCGCCGTCCCCATAAAAAGCACACTTCCCTCATTTATTTTGTCAGCTGCTCCTTTTTGATTACTTAGCGCATTCCAGGGAGAGCGAGGAAATTCGATGGATGACGTCCTGCAAAGTAAAGGTGACGGTTTTGAGGAGTGAGCAGGGATGGCAGACACTCTCCTAGGGATGTGCAGGGACATCCAGACCTGTCCTGGGGCAGTTTGTCACCCACTGATGAGTGGGTCTGCTACACACAGCAAATCCAGGACACAGGACCAACCAGGCAATAGCTTTTCCCTCTAAAATTGAAGTGGAGAAAATTTAACCCCATAATATTACTTATTTTTTACCCTGAGATGAGTGACCAAGTGAACATTTCCCACTGTGAGCTTCCAGACTGTCCCTGGGCTTAGACAGAGCCTTGGAGTCCTTCTGCAACCACAATAAAACAAATAACTTCCAGCCAAAAATGTAGAAAAAGTGCCAAAAAGCACCAAAAATGGGCAGAGGATGTCCTGGAAAACACCTGCTGGACATCCTTAAGCTGCAGCACAGCAGCCCCAAGATCTGTCTTACACCCCTTTCCCCACCACCTCAAAACCAACACAAATCCCTCACCATTCCCTGGGTTCCCACAAGATCCACAATTTTCGTTCACCTCCAGGAGACCAGAGTGCCCCTCCATCAGCAGATCCACCCTGGGCTCTGTGCTTTGCTGAAACTCCCCAAAACTCCTGAGCAGACAAGAAAACACTGAAGATTTCTCACCCTGAGGACCTGCAGGTGTTTTTTGGGATAGTGCTGCTGGAATTTGTATCCCACAGGCTGTTCTTCATCACTGGTGGCCAAAATCTCAGCAAATGTCCCTGGACAGAGGCCATGGTGCCCAACAGCCTCCCGGTGCCACAGTCACCCAATACTCCATCAGAGAGACAGAACACCTCTTCTGCAAGGAAAGGCTGAGGGAATTGAGATTGGTCAGCCTGGACAAAAACCCATCCCAGGGTAAACTTTTTGTGTCCCTTCAGGTACTCTCCCTTCAGGAGAGCTGGAGAGGGACTTAGGACAAGAGATGGAGAGAAAGGACACAGGGAATGGCTTCAAACTGCCAGAAGGAAGATTTAGATGGGATTTTGGGAAGAAATTCTTCACTGTGAGGGTGGTGAGGCCCTGGCAAAAGTTGCCCAGAGAAGCTGTGGCTGYCCCTGGATCCTTGGAAGTGTCCAAGGMCAGGCTGGRTGGGKCTTGGAGCAACCAAYATTGGGATATTGGAAGCAACTGGGAYATTGGRAAGTGTCCMTGCCCATGGSAGGGGGAGGAACTGGATGGCTTTTAGGATCCCTTACCTTAACCATCCTATGATTTTATGATTCTATGAAGAAGAAAAGTGGGGAAAACCCTGTGAGCAGGAGGATTCACATTGTGACTCTCCAACTGTGGGGTCAGGGACAGCAGAACAGCCAAGGACTCCACGGGGAGGAAATTTCCCATCGCATTTCCCTTTGCCAGGACAGCACATCTGCTCCACAGAGTGACCAGGCTCCATGAGCCCATCCCTCCTGTCTGCCCTCACCCACCCTCCCCCACTCCCCAAGGGTGCAGATGGAAGCACGGAGCAGGTTAGGAAATGTAAACAGGGCTGTCTGACATGGTGAGCACTGCCAAGCTTTGATCAGAGCCACTGCATGGGACTGTCCCCACGGCCATCGTCCTGCTCCCCTGCCAGGCCCTGGGGGGAACTCATCCTTCTGCTCCATGAGGAGCTCTCATGGCTTCACATCTCAATTTTGGGATGAGAGCAATAATTGGGGTCATTCCCCAGCAGCAGCTGGGGGGAAATGGYTCCCTGCTTTTGGACCTGAGAGAGTTCCCAAGGGGAAAACAGTGCCTTGGGTTCAGGGAATTTTGGGGGTGTTTGAGCACAAATGTAGCCCACTAATGGCTTCTGTCCACCAGAGAGATGAGGTATGACCTTCCCATCGTCCGAGCTGTTCAGGGCTGAGCTTTCTCCCCCTACATCACTTTACCCAACCTGGTGAAACGATCCAGGTTAAAAAAAAAATAGGAATTTGGGGAGTGTGGCACTTTTTACAGGTCTGGATTCCTGCAGATGGTTTGTCACCCAGCAAGGATCAGTGGGGACATCCCACTTCACCTCACATCCCACCTGACCTCACATCCCACCCCTCAGGATCTGCAGGGGTCAGGCTGATCCTGGCAAACAACCAGCTCTTGGGGTTGGAGCTCTGATGGAGGGGAGGGGATGTAGTTACAGCTGCAGGGACATCCCCTGTCCCTGTGCCARTAAGGAGTCTTACAAGCAGTCATTTTGCACATCAAGTTTTCCAGAATTCTCATCTTTTCCTCCCTGCTACCTTCAGATCAGTTTTACCAAACTATTTTTTTTTTATTTAAACCTAAATTGTATGCCTTTCACCTGTTATAAGGCACCTACAGCCTTAGGAGAGATGGAATGAATAAATTGGCTTTTTTTGGTACAGATTTTGTCCATAACTGTGCAATCTGTATGTTATGGTTGGGAGAAAAGAGTCCAAGGCTGCAGAGCACCAGCATTTTCTGCAGCAGCTTTTTTGAAAGTAGTAACAGCTCAGTGAAGTGGTTAGGAGTTTACAAGGGCTTGGAAAAAATTACCTCCTTTTAGTAAGTGTTAATTATATGACTAATTAAATAGAGAGGAGGTTGAAACACTCTCCTAGTCATAACCTGTGTGCTCTCTGCCCGCTCCTTGCGTGACAGAGAAAACAGGGAATGAATCCTGTTTGGCCTTCATGGCAGGAAGTGGCTTCTAAACCAGCTCTAACTTCTAATTTATTTACCTGGGAAGCTGCAGGGAACTGTTTTAAAATTGTCCAATGTTTCTGCTGCTTAAAATTACAAAAAAAAAAAAAAAAAACCACCAGCCATTCAGTAAAAACACATTTGGAACAGCCCGAGTTTTAAGTAAGAGATATAAAAGGCCATTCTGTTTATGTTTTTCAGCAGTGGTATGTTGGCTTCTTTTCTTCCTAAATGACGGCGAAGAAAAAAAACATTCTGTTAAATCCCTTATCTCCACGCAAAGTAGTTGCAGCTATCATAAAACACACACATTGTGTCATTTCAAAACACAAACGGGCTCACGGTCAATCATTCTTCAGATTACCTCCTCTTTTCTTTTTCCTCTATAATTTTGTGGGCATTAWTAAAGTTTGGGGTATTCCAGCGAGGTGCTTTGTTCCTCCGGTGGGGAATTAATCACATCCTTCTGGAGAAGCACAAAGGAACCACAGGGTCAGGGCTGAGCTGTGATGGCTGCAAAGCCCTCCCTGGTGCCCTGTGCTGTGGCACCAACCTGCCCCTGATCCCATGGACCTTCACAGTGCCCAAAAGGGGTGGGAATGGGGCTGTGGTATGGAAATCTGGGGCCAGGAGCTCATTTAACCTCCCTGTGCCCAGCAGAATAAGCTAAAAAGTCTCTTTCCATGGGGGATTTTATTTCCATCCAGTGGGACTATGTCTCAGACCTGGAACCTGAGGACAAAACAGATTTTTCAACAGTCCCAGGATGATCTGAGCTCACCAGGCAGCCACAGAGGAGCTGGCAGAAAGGACAAGCACTTCCATCCCTGCCTTCTCTCTCCTCACTGCCAAAATCCTGGCTTGCACATCTGGCCAGCTCCCACCCACCTGGGCAGGTCCTGTTTGGGCACAGGGTGTAAAATCCGAGGAGAGAGCACCRGCCAGCCCCAGCATGGGGGCAGCTCCGCCAAAAACCAGGCTCTAAATATAACAGAGACATGGGAGGTGGAAAGCAAACAGTGCTGCTGGRGTGTGCTGTGCCTCAGAACGTTCTGTGGCAGCTGCACACTGCCCTGATCGCTGAACACACTGCAAGTCAAGAAGAGAACTCTGCCAGCACAGCCAAAAGGGGTTTTTGGCACAGCTAAAAGGATATTTTAGCAAAGCTCAGCRCTTCTGGGGCCATAGGGTACCTGCTGGACACCTGAGCAGAGGRAGGGGTGCCCCGTTTTCCCAGAACCTCCAGTGCCCCTCCAGGACATTTCCCTTGGAGAGATTATGCTGCCCAGGGTCCTCCTCTATCCCAAACCCCCTCCCAGTGCTGCTGGGGACCTGTTTGACTCAGAGGTTTCCATGATGCCTGCTGGTTTTGCTTCCCACATCCTGCCCCATGTCAGGGTGACTCAGACGGTGATGTTTGAGTCATGTTTGAAGATGTTGAACCCAAGGGATCATGCTGAGATGGCCCAAAATTACAGGTGGGTTTTCCAGTCCTCACCCAAGAGTATTCCCCCTCCTTCCAGTTCTCTCTCCTTTTTGCTGCTTTTAAGGGCTTGTGGCTGCAGAGAGCTGAGAAAAGGATGTTGTGCAGGAACATGGCAGGGGAAATTCCTGGGAAAAGGGTGAAAGGGGGAAATGACCATGCCACCAGGCTGGAACTCCTCCCTGGGCAGATGCAGGTCACTGATATTTGGCTGGGTGAGGCAGCCATGAGGTGTTCCAGCCTATGAGGAGGCAAGGAACAGCCKCCACTCCCATCCACCTGGAGCTTTTTTACCCCACAGTGACCCTTCCATCTTTCACAAATGACATCTTGAAAGATGCTTCCAAATAAGCAACTAATAAAGGAACAAGCAGAACTGTCAAAACCTTGGATATGGACGAGAT
>NW_026623716.1:253433-263570 GCF_030028575.1 Malurus melanocephalus | reverse complement strand
AACTCCAAAACAACCTGACACACCATTTCAGGGAAACTTGTGAGCGCCTCTGTTACCGTTAGTGCCACAAAAGCGATGGATTTGAGGAATTGGACGTGCTGGGAGTGGGCTCTGCCGGAGTTGGCCGTGAGTCACCCACTCTGAGCGGGCATGGCCAGCAAACAACACGAGCAGCCCRGAGCTGCACACAAACACTGATAACACCCGCACCAGCCAACAGCCACAGGACCTTTCAGCAGCTGAACTAATCTATTCCCGCTGTTCCGCCGCGTTGCTCCAGACACAAAGTGGGGAATTTTTATTTTTTTTTTCCCTTTCCCTGCTAATTAACATTTGTTCGCGCACAAAATGCGGAGGCCGGTGCCAAGCGGACATACCTAGATAGAGCCTAATATTAGATTTCACAAAAGCATTCATCCTGTCTAAACAAACATCCTCCGTGGAGCGTTAACCTCAAAATCTCTGCCCAAACAGATGTTCCCACTGCGGGCACAGCTCGGGATCGTTTTCTGGGATGGAGCGAAGCCTCCACATCCATGACCATCCCCGATTAACCCAGGCACTGACAGTAAAACACGCTGYTAATCCAGGAAGCTTTGCATGAAGCTTCCTTTCGAATCTAAAACCGGATCAGTCATTATTTGTCTCTAGCAGAGGTTTTGTTTAAGGTCTCTTCAAACTACTCACTTTTTGCTCCAGCCAGAGACAACGTCCTGCTTTTAACAGCTGAGAAAATTGGCTGGCAAATGATGTAGGATGTTGATTAACCAATACACGGTTCAKGTCTGGTCTAACAGGCAGGAGGCTGAAAAGGGGAAAGAGAGTTTTTTAACAATTTGTTATACACAGTAGCAAGAAAAACAGGAAGTAGGTGTTTATTAGCAGTTTCCAAATATACCAGCCAAAATAAAACTCCCCATGCAGTCTGAGGTATTCAAAATACAGCAACGACCAGAATTCCTCAGATTATAAGAGGGTAATTAATCACAAACAGTGTTCAYAGACCAGTGATTTGGAAACTTCCTTTTTATTGAAGATCTGGATCAAGAGCAAACTTCAAAGCACAGCTAATTGATCTGAGATTCATCGCGTCTGGGCGATAAAGCAAAAAAATAAAATATCATTCTGACGCAGCCAGGCCCACAGTTTGCATTCACCCTGCCCTGACAGACTGCAAAGCACATTAAAAAGTCATTTTTCACCGAATGCTATAGCTCTGACCTATTGCAACATGGAAGCTGTTCGTACACGGGAGACTGTTGCTTCCTCACGATTGGCGCGTTGCACCCAAAGCCAGCCGTGTTATTCCAGGCTCGTTCCTCAGGAATGTGAGCATATCTTGGAGACTGATTCATAAAAGGAAGAGAGCAGCCCACTTCTGGGCCAGGCTCACATGCTTTATTCAGAAGTGAAATTTTCTGAATTTTGTTTGGCTCCAGCACCTCTTAACTCCGCTGGAGCCAGGAGAGCAACTGGGAATGAACGGTTCTGACCTCCTTTTTCTGAAAAATTGCCAGAAAATAGTGGGGTTCACCAATTTCTCTCCATCAAGGTTCTATGCACATCCCAGCCAAGAGGCTGCCATTCCCCAACAGCCAGAATTCACTGAAATAGTTGTGATTTAAGCTGTGTCATTTGTCACCAAAGTCATCTGGCTTTTTTTCCATGTTCTCCACTGGAGGATTCAACAGGCCCCAGTGATACCTCCATGAACACACAGATCCACTCTGAATCCATAAGCCATAAGGCAAAATAAAAATATAAAATCAGYAAGCTATAAAAGTTAATTTCTCCACATCTGCTCCCCTGGCACGTGCCACAGATGCTCCTCAGTCCCACACAGGATCCTGATCTGATTTCACACATGGCTGAGGCAGAGCCATGGGGCAAGGGAAGCAGCTGGATTTTTGCAGGGTTAATTTTCATGTCAGACCGGAATGGTTTGGATGGATACAGAGTTTAGAAGAAGGGGAGAGYGAGTTTCTTTTTTGACTGTAATAAATTTTAGGCTGAAAGCACTCACAGCAAGCAGAGCTTTTCAATCAGTGAAGGGTTTGGGATCTCACAGAGCATCCAGACCCACCCCCAGCCATGGGCAGGGACACCTTCCACTGTCCCAGGGTTCTCCAAGCCCTATCCAGCCTGGCCTTGGATACTTCCAGGGATCCAGGGGCAGCCACAGCTTCTCTGGGCACCCTGTGCCAGGGTCTCACCACCCTCACAGCCAAGAATTCCTTCCCAATATCCATCCATCCCTGTCCTCTGGCAGTGGGAAGCCAACACACAGCTCCAGACACTTCCCTCCATGCTTCTGCTTTGTGTTCCTGGAGAGTCTGAGGATTCACTGGCAAATAAATACCRAGGTGATTCCTCCTCCAGCCCCTGCCAGGGAGTTCTGCACCCCAAGGCAGGTAAATGAGCAATTGCTTGGAGAAGAAATTCAGATTTCAGCTGCCTCTGGGCAGATGAGCTCTGGCTCTTTCCTCCAAGGGGATTTCTCAGGGGGTGAAGTCTGGGGAAAGGTCTTGACCCTGCTAGGAAGACAGCAGCCCCAGCCAGACCGTGGGATGGGGTGTGCTTGGATCACACACACCAAACCCTTCCAAAGCCAAGACTTCCCACTTCAAACTCTGTCAAAACACAGACGATGCGGACGCATCCAATTTATTCTCAATAGGTTTTGCAGACTTTCATTTTGCTGGGCTGCTTTCCTGGAATCAAAGGCAGAACTCTCTAAGCTGCCAGATCGACAAAACCCCTGATAAAGATTTAATCCTAAACATGGGCTGTGATTATTTGATTTTTATCCTTCTTTTTTTTTTGGTCTATTGTCTGCTGATATCTTCACCTGTGTCATCTCAGCCAGGCARCCCAGTGCTGTGAACAGGAAAGATCACCACGAACAAAACCTTTTACAAGGGATTGAATTTCATCTAAAAGCTTGTAATTCTCCATAGCCAGGAGCAGTTTCTAATCTTCATATATAGGAACTTACAAGGCAAGGAATTCAAAGCTGCCGGATTAAATGAAAAATGTGAATGAAAAGCTACATGCTGGTACTCAGCTGACCTAGGCAAGTTACTGTACATTTTTCAAAGTTTTAAATTACCACTAATGGAAAACGTGGGGAGTAAGGCTGAAGTGTCTCTCTACATCATTCCTAAAAAAAAAAAAAAATCCAAAACAATGAATGAATATTTTCAGCTGAGCCCCTGATGCTTTCCAACACGGTTGGCCTCACTTTGCTCTTACTGTATAGATCAGCAGGTATCATCGGATTAGATTAAGACCAGCTGTTGGTTTCTAGTAAAGGAATTTCCCAAAAAGGTAAAATATAATTCAAGCTTAGCAGCCTAGATACTTTGGAAGAATAAAAACCTCCGCTCGTGACTGTAAAAAGCAGAGAGAAAGACATTATAAAGCATTTAAGAGCTTTGGTTTCAATTATTCTATCTTAAAGGATAGGTAAGCTTAAATTGCTCAAACTCTTTATAAAAATAAAAGGGATTGTAAATAAAATTGAAAACAGATATACAACAACCCAGTTCCCACAGGTGCATTTTCTTTCCCGGGGAAATACCCGTGTGAATTTCCAGTTTCCCATCACCTAAGGGGAGACAATGGATTCTGAAGTTACCCCGTTTGCCTTCGGACTTTGCCACAGAAGAAGAAACCTCTTGTCTTTTCCAAGCCCAGCATCCCTCTGTGTGTCTCACACCAAAGCAAAAGCTCACACTGCCCGCCGGGGTTCAGAGCGAGATCAAAGCCCTGGGCCACTCACAGCAAAACAAGAGGGTAAAGCCCAAAGAATCAAAGAAACAAAGGAAAGGTTTAAGAGATAAGGATCAGCCCCAGATATGATATTTCATCCAGATCAGATCCGGTGCAGAAGTTCAATTCAAAGTTCATAAGACAAAAATACAAAGGAGATCAGCTCCGAGGTTTCGTTGCTTTCTATCTCTCCAGGTTCCCAGTGGCATTCCCATCTTCCAGGCAACAAAGGTTTCACCTGCATTATGCAAAGYTTATCTCATCTCCTGCTCCTGGCTACTCAAATATGTATTTCAGGCATTTCTAATATCCTCACCTAGCCCTAAACCAAACGCCTCCAGCTGCATCTTGCAAACAAGGTGTGAAGCTGTGGGGTAACCAGCCAAACCAGAAATCCTCACAGGAAAGAACTTCTCCACTCATTGAGGCTTCACCAGGACATCATGTTGAAACATCTGGAGGGTTTTTTAAAGACCAGGCAAAGAAAAAAAAGCAAAAAATTAAAATCCTGCACCTCTGGATTTCTCAGAGGTGCCAAAGTTGGTGCATATTATATTTACAGCTRTAATTGTCTTGGCTTGCAGGGGAGTGCTTGGGAATAAATTGGTTGAAAGAGCCCATTTATCAGGAATTTAGGAATGAGAGGATGATGACTGGGGAGGTCTGGAGGTGTTTGGAGGTAGAGGAGGCAACTGGGAACTGAGATGTCTTCGTTCTCAGGCAAGGTGCACTCTTGGCAGTGCCTCCCCTGGAACAGCTCCTCTGAATGAGGTGAAAATATCATCACTGAAATATTGAAAATGTAGTGAAAATACCTGAAATATTGAAAATGTAGTGAAAATATCTGAAATATTGAAAATGAAAAAAATATCTCAGGTGCTTAGGTGGGGTTACAGAGACTGCAGAGAGCTGTGCTCYACAAAATCCTACAACTCTTTAAAGYTTTCACAAAAATACAACAAACATTGGCCAGGGGGGAACAATGGCTCCCTGGCAGCATCCCAGACAAACCCCGCTCCTGTGGGATGTGAGGCTTTCCATTTTGCTCCCAGAGATCTCACACACCTCCTGGAGTTCCCTCATGCTGTCTCCCAAGGTRCTTCCACAACCTCCACGCCAGAGGAGCAGAATTCCAGACCCATAAATCTTCCAGCAATTACAAGGCTTCCTCCAACCTCCTCCTGAGACAAAACAACCTCATCATCGCGGTGTCATGATGGGATTTATTTTTTTCCTTTTTTTCCCCTCTTTTCCAACACTTCAAGCTGGTGAAATGACAAGAGGGAAAGAGGTGGGATTGTCCAGGATGATCCTTCAGGAGAGCCTGACTGTGCCACAGTGATTGGGAAGCCTGTGATGGTTGGGTAGTAGGTAAAAAATCAGGTTTTAAAAATTACAATATAAAAATAAATGTATGTAAATACATATATAATTTCTTTATATGAATAATAAGAAATAAATAATAATAGAAATAAATAAATATAATAAATATAAGCATACAAATATGTTCCCAGAATAAAATGGTTTAGACAAGACCATGCCAGAAGTAAAAATAATGGGTTCTTTAGTGTTGCAGATGTGGGGGAGTTATTATTATTGTTATTATTATTATTATTATTATTGTTATTATTATTTCCTGCAATTGTTGTTGATGTAATTCTTATTTTTTGCAGTACGTAATTACTTCAGTTCTTACAAAGTAGAACTTACGGCAAGACAAAGAAAAATTTAGAAATATTTTTAAAATAAGAAAAACAAAACCCCACATTTAAATTTGCTTTTGTATTAAGCAGTCTTGAAGCTTTGGTCTGAAGAAAATGCCAAAAAGAGCAACTGATCTGTGTGTTCTTACCTGGAGTCTTGTCATGGCRCCATCACATTTGGCGAGCTCTTAAAAAGGCTCAAAGATTCAAGTGGGGTTGAACACAATTCAAAATTTCAGTTCATTGGACAACTCCCATATGATGCCACCTGTTTGAATATTTGATTAAAATAAAAAAATAAATAAAAAAAAAAAAACCATTAAAATATCACAAAGAATGTAAAATTAAAAGGTTGGGGAAACTTCGAGAATCTATGCTTAAATGAAACCAAAATGAAACTAAATTAATAAAATGGAATGAAAATTAATACAATTAAATGAAAAGAAATGTCATGGGTTTTATTTCAGAGAATACTTTTTTTCAAATTTTGCACTGAAACAAAGCAGGCTTTCTAGAATTTCATAAGACAAAGAAATGGGTTTTTTTACCAAATTCCATCTTATACTGGAAAAAAATACAGTTACAAAAACTGTAAGTGAGCCTTTTAAACTGTGATTTTTGGGCCCCACACAAGCAAAGGTGAAACAATATCCTTGTCCACAATCCCATGGTGCTCATGGCAATTACATGAAGCTGGAGCAGCATTTGTAGTTGCATACTTTTAGATCCCAAAAGATTTCATCCTCCCCAGTCCCAGGACGCTGAACCATCCCATCCATTCCTTATTTCCTCAAATAAACAACACACTCACGGGGTGGTTTGGGTTGGAAGGGACCTTTAAAGGCCACCTTGTTCCATGGGCAGGGACACCTTCCACTATCCCAGGTGGCTCCAAGCCCTCTCCAGCCTGGCCTTGGACACTTCCAGGGATCCAGGGGCAGCCACAGCTTCTCTGGGCACCCTGTGCCAGGGCCTCACCACCCTCATCCTAAAAAATTTCTTCCTTATATCCAGTCTGAATCTGTCTGATTTAAAACCATTACCCCTTGATCTCCAAGAATTTGTGATCCACCAGGGTGAGACAGGATTGCAGTTATTCCTAGGAAAGGGAAGAATTCCTAAATACTGTTAGCCCAGCCCTGTTGGCATCACTGGGTGACAGCCAGGCCACAGCATCCCTGTGTGGGCTCTTCAAAGGCTTCCYACAAGTCCTTCTTTCCTTGCCACAGATTCCCTGGGGTTGCCCAAGAGCTGGAAAATGTGGGAAAGAGCTGATTTTCTGGATTTTGCGTCCCYTGCCAAGCTCTATAGGGATGAAGTCATGGGTACCCCACACAGGGCACTCAGACTCTCCTCCTGCATCCCCATCAGCAATGGAAAGTTGTTTGGGCTCGATGGGCAAACATCTTCCTTCGGAAAGCTCTTCCCTCTCCAAAYATGACTGCGCCACTGGAAACGGTTCAATTCAGCAAAGTCATCGAGTTAAGTCATCTGAGCACATTTCCGCAGCGAGAGGAGGCCGTGCTGGGCTGGCTGGGGAGAGCAGTCGGATGCAGCCATCCCTGGGGGGAACAGATGGGGATGACACGCTGGAGTCCGGCTGGTTTCCTACAGCTCCATCCACTCCAGCTCCCAGCTTCACTCCAGCCACTCCAACACAGATCAGGGGTGGTGCAAAGCCATTTCTGCATCTGCCCTCTGCCACAGCTCCTCCCAGAGCCCACTGCTCTGCCTCTCTGCTCCAGGCCAGGTAGCAGAGTAGCGCTGRGGCTGCTCTGTGTTGTTTTTGTTGCTCCTGCTCAGCACAGCTGAGGCATCTTCCCTCCAGATGTTTGCAGGGTGTGTTTGTGCTCTCTCCGCTGATGCACGAGCACAGTCACAAGACAAGATGCTCAGCACCAGCCAACATGCCCCAGCCTAAATACAGCCTTTATTTCCACCTCACCTGTCCTCAAAACTCGSTGGGGTTTGTGATTTCCTATGTGTGTAATACAGCAGTGAAGGCTGAACAAATAAACAGGAAACCCTGAGGTCTGATGATGTTGCTCAAGAAAGGCACAAAAGCAAAAATTCCACTTATCTGAGCATCCCTCCCAAATCTGCTTCCCACACAACCTTTTGGGACATCACGTTTGCATCAGTTTCCTCAATTACTGCTTCCATCACTGGTGCGATTCTTCAAGCGGCCTCCCGAGGGTACCGCAGGGATGGCCGGGGGTGGGAGGAAAGGGGGYGTAGGAACTCAGCTCTTGTTTTCCTGAGTGCGCCTGAGGCCACAAGCCCTTTTATTTTTTTGTGACTTAACCAGGTTTCCTGGAAAGGCAATTCCKTGGATTTTCATCCTACACCTTCCTTCTGGCCGGGCTTTCACCGGTCACACTGACCATCTGTATGGCCAACCTGGGGCTGAACTGGGGTTTGGGACAGAGCTGAAGGGACCTGAAACAGGCAGGGACAGAGCTGAGGGACCTGAGACAGGCAGGGACAGAGCCTGGGGGGCAAAGGCTGAGCAAGGACCTGGAGCATGGAAAAGGATCTGCCCTCCTGCACAGGAGATCCGCAATTGTGCCGCGCAACAGAAGGAAATTGGAGCACGGGATTGAAAGACCACTTGGAAAACATTAACAGCTCATTACTGATGGTGTGTTTAAAAAAAGCCATTTTAATGTATATACACACGTCCCTGGACAGCACGTTTACCCCCAGCTAATGGCACCGAGTGGGAGCTGGAATGGTCCGTGCACAACGACCCAGCAAACTCGCAGCCCTCTCTCATTTGCAGTTTTCCTGCACAGGCTTCTCCTGACCTCTTCAAATCCCACCCCAATTACAGCCTCCCACTTGCCCCTCAATGTAAATAAATCCTGCGTGGCAGAATGGCTGCTACCAGCACGGATAAAACACCGAAGGGGAAGCACGACCTGCAGCCGGAGCTGGAAAAGGGAGAAAAAATCAGAGAGGGAGGGAGGGAGGGACTGAGCGGGGTTGGGAAGGGACATCCTCAGCATCCTCAGAGCCTGGGCACAGCTCAGCCCTCTGCGACAGCACAGAATTGTTCAGGCTGGAAAAGAACCGTGACTTCATCGAGTCCAAGTGTCCCCAGCACTGCCAAGGCCACCACTGCCCCRTGTCCCCAAGTGCCACATCCACAGGGCTTTAAATCCCTCCAGGGATGGGGACTCCACCACTGCCCGGGKCAGCTGTGCCAGGGCTGTGCAACCCTTCAGGAAGAAAATTTCCCAATCTAATATCCAAGAAATATCCAAAATAAACCTCYCCTGGCCCAGCCTGAGGCCGYTCCCTCTCCTCCTGTCCCTGTTCCCTGGAGCAGAGCCCGACCCCCCCAGCTGGCCCCTCCTGTCAGGGAGTTGTGCAGAGCCCCAAATCYCCCCTGATCCCCCTTTTCTCCAGGCTCAGCCCTTTCCCAGCTCCCTCAGCTGCTSCAGACCCTTCCCCAGCTCCATTCCCATCCYTGGACACRCTCCAGCCCCTCAATGTTGTCAYGAGGAGCCCAAAACTGAACCCAGATCTTGGATTATGGAGATCCAAAGCAACATAAAAAGGTCTACACCAAACAGAGATATCCAGCAATTCGCACCTGAGACTTCTTGTTTGGATATATAGGAAAATGCCTGAAGAAACTTAGGATCTTCCCTTGAGAAAAAATGCCATCTCCCCCGAGGCATTCAAGAGGGCTCAGAGTGAAAAAACCTGGATTTCTGCTGGCTTCCTGGGACATCCTTAGTGCTGCTGCACTAACAGTATTTTCTCTGTATTTCTGGATGGTAAAGAGCATTTTTGTATYAATGCCATATGGATACCCCTCACAGCACAGGGTGAATGGAGGGAATGAGGCAGCTAAAGCCATGCAGGCTGTTTACTCCTAAAYCTCATCTCTAAATGCATCTTCCTCTTTTACCCACTTTAACCCAGTCTCATCCCTGGGTTGGGATGCTGGGACCTCACACTTCAGTTTCCCCTGGAGCCATCATTTCCTTTGCAATTTCAAGCCACTTGTGCAATAACAGGTGTGACAGGTCTTGGGTTTCAAGCTGCTGGAGGTTGGGGSTATCTTTTGGAATTTTTTTCCTTAATTGTGGGCTTAATGCAGGGCTCATCTACTGGTCATTAAACAATTACCCTGTGGCTTGAAATTGTTTTCAAAGGACCAAATGATGTTATAATGCTCTGGAACTGTCAGCTTAATCTGTGGGGCTGTATTCAGCATAAATTATAGGCAGTTTCCATGCCACAAAAGCCGCACAAGCTCACGGATCCAGCCAAAATATTCAGCAGGAAGTGGTGCCAGGCCGCAGGGCGCGTTCTGCCAAGACAGGCAGGTGCTCAGCACGGAGAGCAGCCCCATCACTGACCCAAGAGATCCCATATTTCCTCCCCAGACAGACACACTCTCCTCAGGCCACCCCCAGGAGCCTCAGTGGGGATTTTGTCACAGCTCTGAGGTGGCAGAGCCTTCCACCTGCAGGGGACGTGAGGGGAGACCTTGCTGAGAGCTTTGGAGAGGGGCTCAGGTCCAGGGAAAAACAGGCCTTGGGCATCCCTGGAGCTGGGTGGCACTGAGGTGACACAAGGCCACCACTCCTTCCCTGCTCATGACGCGAATCCTTCCTGTCAGGAGAGCAGAGTTTGGGGGCTGGAATAG
>NW_026623716.1:239715-252744 GCF_030028575.1 Malurus melanocephalus | reverse complement strand
CCCAGCTCATGGAATATCTGAACCCGACAGCTCCTCACCAAAGGCCAAGGCTGCTGCTTTGCCCTCCTAAATCTCAGATTTGGGGCATCTGCAAACCAAGTTCCACCTCTGGAGGACTTGTGAAGATCTGGATGGCAGTGCCTGCAGAGCAGACATCCATGAGTGATTCCAATAATCCCAACAGTTAAGGCATCTGCTGCTGGGATGCTGGGATTTGGCATGGATTCAGTGCAGGGGAAAGGTCGTTCCTGTGAGTCTGGGTTTCACTGCTGTGTGTTTCCCGAATTTCAGAAGAGCATGGAAAATCCTGGAGAGCATGCCAGGCACAGACAGTGCACATCCACTCCACGGAATGGTGCTTCAAGGACTAATCAGGGTCTTTGGGGCTCTAAAACACCACCATAGGCTGAGGAAACACTCTTTGTGCTCTGACCTGTGTTCGGGGTTGCAAAGAGCCTGCTCTGATCCTCATGGATGTTGGGAAATATCTCCAAGCCTGTCAGAATCCAGAAGGCATTTGGAAAAGGCCCTTAATAATCTCTAACTTTTGGTCAGCCCTGAAATTGTCAGGCACCATTGGAGGTCCTTTCCAGCTGAAATGATTTAATTCTATTCTACCCTAAAGGACAATCAAGAAGCAACGGGAAACCACCAGGTGATGCCACCTCATCTCAGCACAAATATTGGCTTCTTAACCAAACTTGCAGAAATAATGATCAAATAATCATTGTTTTGGTTGCACAAAGGGCACTTGGCTCACTGCTTAGCTGGACAAAGCTCCAACCAGCAGCTCTGTGGAACATCCCCTCCTTGGCCTCCCTCTTCTGTGCCCTCCACAGGGATGGTGAACTCCACAGCAGGGCAGAACCCCCAGCACCTGGAGATTCTACTCACCCTGGGCTCCAGCAGATGGGAGATGGGTCCTGTCATCCACAAGCCTCAAGAAACACAGGAACGATGGGGTTACACCAATGTTTCATGGCAAATTTGTCCACCAAGTGCTGGCTCCTCCGAGGCAGGGAAGGGAGAAAGTTCAGCAGCATTTTCGTGAGGGATTCTTCTCTGCTTGTCCTGTCTGTGCCTTTTCCAGGGAGCAAAGGGCACAGCCCGGTGTCACCACRCAAGAACAAGGTCAGGAAATACTCAGTCCATCCCTGCTGCTGGTTTTGCTGAGTCTGAAATGAGTTGTCCACGAGAACAAGATAAACGGAGAGCAGCGGATGTGTGCAGGATGCCACGGGYCCCGTGCAAAACATCCTGTTGTCCCCTGCATTGTGGCAGGGACAAACACAGCTCATCGGGGTGGATGGAGGGTAAACTGTCCCATCTCTGCATCAGGGACCTCCTGKAGGATGGAAAACCCTCTGTCCTGCAATGTCATTTGGGTGGCCTTAACTGCTGCATGGGCTGAGCTCRGTRTCAAGGGTCCTTCAGGAAAAATCARCTCCAGGAGARAAAATCYTCCTGMCACAGGGTCAGAGCAGGGCTGAGGGAAGGGARGAGCTGGCCCCAAAACACAGGTGCACAGCTGGCTCTGCTGGATGTCACATTTTGCTGCACAAATGGCACATTTCTACAGAAAACACTTCCAATCACCATTCACATGGCCTCTGGATCAGCCCCAAACCGATCAGATCTGCCCCTAAAAAAGAAAACATCCACCTGTGTTTCACTGGCTTTCCTGGGAGCATTAACACATTTCAGCCACATCAAACCTTCACCTTCAACAAGGAAAGGGCAGAGGCAGAAAGGAAAGCCAAGGAAAGGAACCCAGTGACAAACCGAGCACCAACCCAAGAGGAGCTGACCTGATGTGGGAGGGTTTCTCCATCCAGCAGGGATCCGAGGATTCCACACGGCAAAATGATGGGATTGGGAACAATGTTGGGATCACTGTCCCCTGGATGTCCCCAGGAYGCTGGGATGCTGCCACCACCCCACTCCCAGGAGCCACGTCCAGCCTGCAGCTGCAGACAGCCGTCACCGCCCCGGCTGTGGGGTCTGTCCATGGTGCTTTGGGACTTTTTTTTTCCACAGGAGATGCTCCTAACCAAAACCAGATTTGATTCCCAAATATCCCCAATCTCCCTTAAAGCTTACAAATCTTCCACACCTGTGTTTGCTCATTGCTGCTGCTGCGCCCTGCCCTGGGAAGGATGATGTTTATCCTGCTCCTCCACAGCTATTTACAATGGGGTTTTCGGATGGGGACGGAGCACATATTTGTCTAATGGCAACAGGGCAGTGAATTTAATTCTCCTCATTAACAGTCATCAGCTTAACGGGAAGCAATAAAAGATTTTTTTATTTTTTTTTCTCAAGAGCAGCTGCTTGTGAGATAATATTTATGGCCGGGACTGTCAGCAGGATGAGTGCATTGCTGGCTTGCAAAGGGGGAAACTGAGGCACGAGGCCATTCACTGACCCACCCTGGACCACACAGATGGAGGGGGGAAGAAAACCCAGCCCTCCTCTGTCCCACCCAGAGGCCATGCTGCCCCAAGGCCACACAAGCCATGGTGTTACTGTCAGCCAGGAACGGGAGTTTGTGAGCGGTGCCGCATTTCCAGCGCCCAAGGGAGCCACAGCAGGGCACCCCACCCTCCTTTCCCCTCCAGAAGCCACTTATGAATCTTTGTCAGGCTGGGAACAGCAAGTGTCCCCTTCCCATGTCATCCCCACTACCCATCAAACCAGGAAAGGGCATTTTGACCCCATTCTGATGATGAGAAAGGATTTAGTCTGAGAAAGGATTTGCTTCTCTTTTGACAGTGGCTGGTGACATCCACGGTGACATCTGGGATTGCAGGTGCTCCCTGAGTGATTTTGGGTCGAGGTGTCCACCTGACATCTGTGCCCAGAGCTGCAGAGACCCCCCAGAACGGGAGAGCCACTCCCTGCCCTCCTGAGAATCACATTTTGCTTTCCCATCATTAGAGAGGAGTCACCTCCAAACCAGGACAGATTTTAACCTGGGTGGACCTGTAGAAATGGCCCATCTGGGATCTCATTTCTCATAACGGGGTTTTCTTTTCCAGTTCCCCAAATGTTCCTACTCAGAGACCCTCTCACTGGGATTTACCACAAGGCACACACACAATTCCCCTCCAGCCTCCCATTTTCCTGGCAGAACCAGACCAGGCTGCTCCCTGAGGCTGTTTGATCCCAATACCAGCCCAGTAAGGTCTGAAACAGCTCCCCATGAACACAGGGATCACAATCCCAGGCAGCATCCAGCCCTGCCTTTGGCAGCTCTAGGGGAAAATCCTCCCTTCATCCATCCCAAGCGGAATTTGGGCTCTCTGGAATTGTTTTCTGATCAGCAAAGCCCCCAGATATTTTTTTCCTGCCATATCCAGGAGAACTGCTCAGCTCTTTGTGGAGCCGTTCTCGCTACAGTTTGTTGCTTGTACCACCAAATTTTGCTCCCAAATTCCATCCTGCTACTGAGGCACATGTGAGTCCTGCTCAGTGCTACCATTGGTTAATCAAATTAAAAATATTATCTTTGCAAATGATCCTTGGGGACTGCCTCTTACTGGGAAGCTGTCCAGCTCCACAAACCGTCTTTCAAGGAACACTGCCGTGATTATTTTTAATCCTTTTAAACACCAAAATAAACAGCAACTCCTCAAGCTGTATGTATTAAACCTCTTCGAGTGACACCTAGAAATACCTGTTTTTGATGCTCAAAGTCCAGAAGAGGGAAGGATCAGGACGTTCCACAGGGTGAATTTCTCGGTGCCTCTGCCATTCATGGTGTGAATACCCATGGATGAGGGTTCCTGTGGTGGAAAAGGGCAGTGCCACGAGGGATTGGAGCCCACCAGCTTCCTCCATTTACCCCCTGCTCTCCAGAGAGCTTTTTCCAGCCTGGAGAAGCATTTTCACAGGATCACAGACTGRTTTGGGTTGGAAGGGACCTTAYAGYTCATCTCATTCCACACTTTGCCRTGGGCAGGGACACCTTCCASTATTGCAGGCTGCTCCAAAARACAGGAACAAAAGGACATGGGTGGCTTCTCACTGAGCTCCCCAGTCCTCCTCCTCTGGAGATAAATGCTTAGTGTGGCATTCAAGCAGAATTTAATTTAATTTTATTTATTTATTTAATTCCCTATTAAACACTCTTCACATCCTGTCCAGGGTTTCCCCAGTGAGGTGTAAAATCAATTTGCCGTTTCTGAGCTAATCTTGGCATGAAGGATTTCACCGATTCCGGTACTAAATGGCAGGTGTGCATTACAGCCCAGACAAAACCCACAGAGCCAACATCAGCAATGCAGATTGTCACCATCTTCCCCCAAATCTGATACATAAAACAGCACAATCTGTGCCAGGAAAACACTTTGTAACATTTAATCTCACGTTACTGAGGGAACAGGGGAGGGACAGGGGGGTTACTTGGAAAACCACTTGCTCCTTCCCTGCRAGACTCCACTGTGCCCAAAAATTTAAGAACTGTGGGGCATGAAGGTGAACTTCTATGTGATGGTTTCAAAATCAATAAAAGGCAACAGTTCAAAAGGGATGGACAGGCAAAGTGTGGGAATCACTGTCATAGAATTATGTTGATCTGAAAAAAAAACTGCAATATTTATAAAGTAATTCTATAAATGAATGGAAGTAAAGTGTTCCATTAAATACAGTGGCCCTGATTTGGGATCTGGAAGCTCTGACCTGTAAGTAGCTGGAGTTTGATGGGTGCTGCAGAAAAAAGTTGTCAAAGGCCTGCTGTGCTCTTGCCTTCTCCCACAGCACTAGGTGGACCTTTGGAGAAAATTAGCACAGATTTTTTCCTTTTTCTCATGGTGAATATAGAGTAACTTCCACATTTTCCATCCATAGTCTGCTAGACCTGAGAGCCAGCATCTCCTCTGGGAACTGTGTGGTCTCCCTGGATCTGCACATCTGTGGTCTCCAGGAAATGGGAGAATCAGACCAGAAGTGGAAAATCCACATCTATAAATAAATTCTGTGACAGCATCTGAATGAAGATTGGAAGAAATGCTGTGTGTAAAGCACCTCGAGATGCAGCCAGGCCTGGAGCACACAGACAGACCCAAAGCATAGGGTTTGGATAAAGATTTCCTTGGCACCCTGATGTTACATCATGGGCTGCTCATCACAGGTCCTTTCTAGGATTAAATCCTACTGGTGATGGCCTTGTTTCAGGAAAAGCAGCCCTTTGTGGTCTGAAATGCAACTCTAGGGCTGGGAATGATCACTGGGAGTGATGCCCCATCCCTGGAAGTGTCCAAGGCYAGGCTGGACAGGGCTTGGAGCACCCTGGGAYAGTGRAAGSTGYCYCTSCCCATGGCAGAGAGCTGGAATGARATGAGTTTTAAGGTCCCTTCCAACCCAAACCCTTCTGGGATTCTTTSATTTTATRTCCCTGCYCATTGCAGGGGGRTTGGACTCTCAGCCCTTTAAAGGTCCCTTCCATCCCAAAGTATTCTGTGATTCCATGATGCCTCTGGTGGACACRGATCCCATTAACTCCACTGCTGTTGCACACAAAGGGCCTCAGAGCAGCTCCACAAAGCCAAACCAGAGTTCTAGGAGAGCACAAGGGGCCCATGGGACCCTGATATTCTTTTGTAAAATACAGAATCAAGGCATGAGCAGGAGGCAGTGCATGAAAAATGCTGAGAGTGTGAAAAACAGCACGGGGGCTCAAGCTGGGACAAGCTCTGGTTGGACTATTCAGAATTAAAGTCCCAGTATATTTTTTCATCAGCTGGGTGGAATAAATGACTCAGCTGATCCAACAGAGCCAGAGCTCCCCATGGAACCTTCAGACCTCCCTGGGCTCTGCCAAGGTGCAAGTGACTGATGGAACTTTTCACTTCGCTGATTGTGTCTAAGTGGATTCCCTGCAGTTGACTAAGGAGCAAGTTTGAGGCACTTCTTTAAGAAGCCAGATGAAAATAAGGTATTGAAAATCCTATTTTACACTTTCAAACACAAATGCAGGATCCATGAAGTGAATGAGCATTGTCTGGGCTGTTTCTGATGCTCYCTGTCACTATCACTAGAAAACAACATGGACTTGGCAGCTTCCTCTCCATTACATGATACAGGAATCCACTACTGGTTTGAGGTTTAAGTGATGGGTCTTCAGAARGCCAGACTCTGGACTAGAGAAGAGTTTTGTGTCTAGAGCACAGGACAGGGACTGAGGTGTCAGACACCTCTTCTGGCTCTGTCTTCTCTTCACACACGACTCTCCCCCAGTCTCCTCATCTCTCTGTACTCCAGATCTTTATCTACAGGTGGTCAGTGATGTCTCCTCTTACCTGTTTGGTCCTGTAGTTTCAGACACAGACTCCACAGCAGAGGATCTTCAGAGCTTCTCTCATGCTATGAAACCCCAGGATGAAGAGAGCAAAGCCTCTGTTGATGCTGAGATTTCCAAGCCCTCCCAGCCTGACTGTGCTCATCATTTTGTGATGGGTGAGAAGTTTTCCAGAGGTGTCCCAGCTCTGCAGCAGGGAAGGGTCCAGCCTTCCTTTGCTGGGTCTGCAGCAAAGCCTCTGTGCTCCTYTTCCAGACCCATTTGTGTTTTTAGAAATCAATTTGCAAAGCCTCAGCCCCAGTGGCTACAAGCAGAGCCTGGCTGTCTGTGCAGCCTCCTCCAGGGGCTGCATCTCCAGGGCGGCAGCTCTGCTCAGCGTGATGCTGTGAGCTTGGACTTGGGGRTGGATTTACACCTGGGAGAAGAAAATCCCATCAGGAGACTCTTGGGATCCTACAAGCCAAAAGGGAAAGGGCTGGGGATGGGATCAGTATGACCACAGGTCCCTGGGGGGAGCTCCTGACACAYGGCAGAGCCTTGGACCCCRTTTTCCAGCACTCCTGGCCCCACMCTCTCACCCGTGCTCAGCAACARCATCATYCCAGAGCATCCAGTGGCTCTCACCAACACCACCATGGCCACTGCAGCCACAGGGAGCTGACAAACCCCACTGAGATCTTCTCCTCATTTCCTACACCCATAAGCCAGGCAGACAGCACTYTTCAGGTACCCAAAGCCACAGCCTTCCTGGGGAAGGCACAGAGGTGAAATCACACCACGGTGAGCTGCTCCTGGGGATGCTGGCCCATGGGCACAGCTGCCAGAAGGACACCAGATGGTGGGAAGTGGCTGCACACCCACCTTCAACCTGCTCCCCTTTTGTTCACAGCTTGGGTTGAATAAGGGGGGGATTAAACTGATATGCCTTATCTCAGACCTCCCAGGGATCTCTGCACCGGCCAACACAAACACAGTGCTCGCTCTGAAAAAAGTCACATTTGCAAGGAGTAAGTTCCACAGCTGGAGGGATGATGGCATGATAAATTTGTCATATTTTTAAGCAAAGATAAGCACTGGCTGCCTGAGACTAAGCCTCACTTCAGCTCTTCTCTGCCGAAACAAAACCAGCACTTCTATGGCACGGAGCACTCTGCAAACAGCCAGGATCGGTCACTACATTAATTCAGCACGGGGTTAAACCCCAATAACTCCTGCAAGAAATGCACAAACCAATGGCCAGGAACTCTGTGTGCAATTCCAGGGTCTCTCTGCGTCAGCACTTCACTCCCAGCTTCCCAAAAGCAGCCCCTCTCCTCCTGGCCAGGATRGTGAAGAGAGCTCAGGTCTATACCAGTAAAACCCAGAAAAAACTGAAATGGTGGGAAAAAAAAACACCACTGGCTGTCAGAGACTAGAAAGGGACTCATTCCGTCTGCTATGCAGTTTTGTTGTGTTCTCTTATTTTTAAATGATTTAACAGTTTGAGAATTTTGCTAAGTGCCTCTCCAATCACACAAGGTTATGCAGCAGTTTGCCACCCCCATGTGACAAGGACATGCACGGGGAGGAGAACCCTCAGCCCCTGTGCTCTGTGTAAAATGCTGAAGTTCAGCCTTGAAGAATAAATTCCTTAATCCATCCATGAGTATTTTGTCACAGATATCACTTTTACCGTCCACAGGTTTATAGCCCCAGTATAAATTCCTATAAAATTCACATAATTAAAATACTTTGATTTTTTTTTAAACAGTTGGCTTTCTTCCTACAGTTTCTGAGCAGAACACCCCACGTAGGATCTCAACAACCCAAGGAAAGAAAAATTTCCCAAAGGCCTCAGGACAAGAGCAGCACCTAGGGAAAAGCAAGTGCCTGTGCCTCCACAGGGTCAAAGCTTTGATTTCATCATTGAAACGCAATGCGAAAAGAAGCACCAAAATAAACAGCTCCATAAAGCAGCAGGAACGCAGCAAAGCAGTTGGAGGCTCCTCCAGCAAGAATGACCTAAATCCAAGAGGCATTTGTGCAGATGCTGCTCAGCTCCACAACACCCTCACAGCCTCCAGGACAACCCGGGATGCACCGAYGGACAGGGAAGGGAACCTGGGAGAAGCCTCTTTGTTTTTAGTAAAGTCACAGTGATTTTTTAGTTGGTTTTTTTTCCCAAGGTACCCTCCCAGAGTGGCTGCCCTGCACCCAGGGCTGCTGGGGGGGCCCGAGACCCCCTTTCCCACCCGACCCCGCAGCAGCCGGGGTTATCGATGGAGATGTGTGTAATTGCCCTGTCAGGCAGCTGAAAGGCGCTCGCCTTTAGCTGATGCCACTTCAAAATGAAATTCTTTCTTTGGCATGGCTATGTCTGATATGCAGGCATCAAAGGGGAGGCAGCAGGTCGCCGATGCCCCAGGCCACACATTTCCCTTCTAAAGGCAGGAATGAGAGTGTCAGCTCGGGGCCGAGGGGGCCCCGGAGACGCAACACCCACCGCTCCTCCGTGGGGTGCGGGGAGCCTGGGAGGATCCCCCGGCACCCAGAGACACCCGAGGGCAGCGGGTGGGACCCTGTGGCCTGAACACCGCTGAGACGGAAGGTGGGAAAGCCTCACCGGCACAGAGGAGGTCGAGGGTTGGGTTTTTTCTTCCCGAGAGAACCACGGGGCCGCGCTCGCCRCCCCCCCGCAGCTCCCATCTCCTCTCTCCACCTGCACTCTTCAGGGAGCCAAGGCTTTTGGCAAGCTTTCCGCTCCACTTTTTATTGGTTTCAACTAAGCTGCCCCTTTCGGAGGGTTGGAAAGCTTCAATCATTAAAGGAAAAGAAGAAAACAAAAAGAAGAAAAAGAAAGCATCGTGCACCCTTCCCTGCTGCCCCTTCCCACTCCCACGACGGCTGAGGACACGAGCCACCCACACCACCCATTCCAGGCACAGCTCCCAATTTTCCAAGCCAAACACAGCCCCTCCAATGCATTTGAGGCAGGGTTTTCAAGGCCCTGGATACCTCCAACTGTACCTGCTCGGCTCCAATCACCTTCCTGCTCGGAAGCAATTTAGCAAGGACACAGCACAGGTAGCTATTAGCTAACACATATTTAACTGCTCCAGATATCTTTTTTTTTTGGCATTGTAATGGAGTGATTTGATCTTCAAAGGACCCGTGGAAACCTTTGAAGCTTCCCAATCTCCAGTGGGGAAGGGAGGAGGGGTGGAAAATGTTAATAGTTTTAAAACCTGGGGAATCCTGAAGTCAGAGAAAGGGTATAAAACCCAGCGGGTTTAGCATAAAGCCCTCAGGTAAATCTTCACCTTCTTTTCAAATGCATTTTTGGTGGGTTGCTTTGGGAAGGCTYGGGCCAGGTTAGCAAGGTCGGCTCTATTCCCAGCGGCTCTTAAATCTCCAGGGACCCTCATCGCCCACGTGGCACAGCCCCAGCACCGGGGGATCCGCGGTACCTTGGCGAGAAATAGAGAGACTAAAGTTTGCAAAGCCTTTAAGTGAAAAAAGGGTCGGGGAGGGAAAGGAGTGGAGGAGGAGGGGGTTAAGAAGATAAGGAGACAAGAGAAACTCCCGGCTGCACTCCCAGCCAGCMCAGCCTCAGCAGCACCCTGAGAGGCGAGACACAAAATGCATTTACCTTTAAAATAATGACTCATTTTATTTTTTTCTTTTAATATGTAGTTATAAATATATTTTGTCAAAATATATGATCATTATTGTCAAAAACATTTGCACATAAAGTCATAAATAAGGTCAAGGTGAACGTTTAGTTTAGAGAAGAGTCCAGCTATAGCAAGCAGTTCTGGGGTGGGACGGAAGGGAGAGAGAAGGGGAGGAGAGGGCGGCAGGGAAGGGGGTCAGCGGCACCCGCACCCCTCCACCACCATCTCCTGGTAGTTTTTCAGGACCACCTTGTCATACTCATCCAGGTAGAGCATGGAGATGGCGCTGAGCTCCGTGGGCACGCAGCAGGCCTTGGGAATGCTGGAGTTCACGGAGTTCACCAGCGTCTGCACGATGGCGTGGTTGGTGGAGTTGAGGTGGTCGGCCAGAGGGAAGGGGCAGTCCCCGTGGCAGTAAAACGCCTGGTACCCCGGGGGCGCCACGATCCAGTCGTTCCAGCCCACGTCGCTGAAATCCACATAGAGGGCATGGCGGCGGCAGTTTTTTTTGTTCTTGCGGGAACGCTGGTGCTTGGGGCTCCGGCGGGCTCTGCGGGTCAGCGCGTGGCCTCGCCCGTCGTGCCCAAAAGTGACCAGGAGCGGCCTGAGCTGCGCCCAGTCCCCGCGCCCTTGAGGTAAAGATCGGCTAATCCTGACGTGTTTGCCCTGATGAGTCTGTGCGTGGTGCAGGTGGGTGACCTCGATCACCAGCCCGTGGTTCGGCTGCTTGTCCTTGGTCCACCGGATCACGGCCGGGCTCACATCAAAGGTCTCCCAGCGCGTCACGTTGTGGTGCACCAGCCGCGTGTCCAGCAGGCGCGTAATGGCCTGGGCGCGCTCCGACAGCGGCTTCATCACTTCGTAAATGTTTATCCGGTGGAAGCCCCTCTCCCACGCCGCGTTCGGCTCCTCCACCTGCTCCCGGTACAGCCGCAGCTCCGCCGAGGAGATCACCTCGTTCTCCGGCACGCTGCTGAGGTTGAAGACGAAGCGGATCCGGGGCGCCTCGCTGGGACCCGGGACGGTCTCTAGGTGCTCTGGAGGGGAGCAGGGAAGGGGGGAAGCRGTAAGACAAGCAAACAAGAGCACGTCAGCCTCGGGGCACCCTGCAGCGGCCCCGGCACAGCCACAGCTCACACCCACGCTTCACCTGCCCGGTGGCCACCGGTTCCTCTCCGCTCCCCCACGCATCCCGCCGGGCCGGACCGTAGCGCTCCTGCCCCGGCCCCGGCCCGGCTCCTGCCCCGGCCCCGCTCCTGCCCCGGCCCCGCTCGCTCACCCACGCCCGGAGCAGTCCACCCCTTCCCATCTCGCCTCCCCATTCAGGGAGACTTTTTCCCTTCAGCTTTCCCCCTTTTGCTTTTCCTCCCCCAGTCTCTCCAAAATGATCTCCCCGGCGAGATGCGGCGCCACAGAGCACAGAGGTGCCTTGTTACGGGGGGGCAGGGGGAGAAAGAGAAGCAAATTCCAAAGCAGTAATGATGCGGCTGGATTAATAATTCAGATTTACTTTGGAAAAGAAACATCCGCTAGGAAACATTTGGATCAGATTACAAGGGTCTATTGAATAAACCTTATAAACACACAGCTGTAAGTATTAAATTCGAGTCGGGGTTTGGGGGAATTTTTTTTTCTTTTTTTTTTTTTTTCTTAAGAGTAAAAGCAGGCAGCAATTGCTTTGATAGTTCAAAAGAAACACTCCAGGGGCGAGATCCCGCCCTCGCTTTACTCCCGCATCCGATCCAGAGCCATTAAATCCACGCGAGCCCAGGGAGTGACCCCGAGGCAGAGGCACCGAAGGAAACTCACTGTTGTCAACAGAAGCAAAAGCACTTCAAAATATGGTCAAGCTCGGGTTAAGCACAGGATGCTGGAAAAAATACCGAGCAGCACGCCTGTCACCCACACACGGCAGGCTGGGGGTGGGGGGGTGGTTTTCCTCCCATAAATTTAGGGCCGGGCACGTCCCGCTTCTAAAGGCATTTGTGAGCTTCCAAACGCAAGGAAATCCCGATCGCTCCCGGGGCTGGGAATTTACCGCCTCCCATCACTGACCTTCATGGTGGAAACTCCTCACGGTGTTTGCCCGGCTGGTCGATCGCTCAGGGTACTGCAGGCTAATTTCCTGGAGGCTTTCCTCCTCTTCCCCGGACTGGAGCCGATAGAGATCCAGCATGTAACTAGGGATGACGGCTGACTTGCTGGGCTGAGGCCGCCTTCGCAGCCCAAACATCTGCAGCAGAGTTGTTTCGAAACCCCGCAAGAGTTCATGGCTTTGGGCAGAGCGGCGTCCGGATCCGGCTTGTCCCTGAAGCTCTGCCACTTTCTTCCTGCCGGTCTCAGGGATCAGGCTAGCATGGTTAGTACCTCCTAGAAGGACTTGGCATAGTAGGATGACCATCAGCATTCGGTTACCAGGAATCATGGTGTCTCTGGGGTTTAAAAAACGCGACAACAAACAAGAAGGAAAGTCAGGATGAGAAGCAAAACCCCCCTCCTCTTCCGAATAAACTTAAAAATAATAATATAGTAGTAATAATAATAATAGTAAATGGCGAAAGGACGTGGGGAGCAGCCCCCATTCGAGCGACAGCCGGCGCGCCCCGGCGGGCAGGGACCGGCCACCGGCCCCGGGCTGCCCGCAGTCCCGCAGCCCCCTCGGGCAGGCGAGGTCCCGGCGCATCCCGGCCCCGCTGTCCCGCAGTCCCCTCGGCCGGGAGGGTTCCCGGCGCATCCCGGCCCCGCTGCCCCGCGGGACGGGACGGGAGCGGGACCGGCGGCGGCGGCGCCCCGCGGGTCGGGAAGGAACGCGCGGCTCGGCGCGCTCCGGAGCCAAAGGTTCGAATCCCGCCGCCGGACCCCGGGAGGGAAAACCGGGATAAGAACAACATAAAAGTTTTCTCTTTTTAAAAAAAAAAAAAAAATTAAAAAAAGAAAATAAAGTTAAATAAAGCCCCGCGATGAAAACAAAAAGCGAGAAGCGAGGCGGAGGAAGAAGAGGGCTGTACTCACTGACAGCAAGCAAGGCATATCAGCACAGTCCATGATTCTGGAGAGCCAGCCCGGACCCAGCGCGCC